>NC_142877.1:120410000-120695000 GCF_051225735.1 Oryctolagus cuniculus
CGCTCGCTTCCTAGTGGGTTCTCACTTCCCCTGAGGTGTCTCTGGGGGAGGGGAGAGCGAAGCCGTCTGGGGTACTTGGTGCCTCCATGGAAAAGCACGGAGCCGGGGCTCCTAGGGGCCCCAGGGCCACTCACCTTGGGGCCTGCTAATGAGTCTCGCCCTTCCCCCCCGTCCCCCGCTGGGCAGTGACCCTGGCGTGGGGGAGCGGCCAGGCCGAGGGCCACTCACTCATTGCTCGCCTCAGGGGCAGAGCGAGCAGGCCCTAGAAGCATGTTAAGCTGTTGTTCCCGAAACCTGAGGCTCCCGTGTCCGAGGGATGTGTGTGACCCGGGCTGCGCCAGGAGACACAGCAGGCAGGTGGGGGTGGGGGTGTCCCCCAAAGGCCACCAACACCTGGGAGAAACCCACAGCCGCTTCCTTCTCAGGGGAGCTGAGAGCACAGAGGGGCCAGGCCCAGAAATGCCGGGGTCTCCTTCACAGCCAGGGGATGCGCCTGGCTCTAGGTCGCCATGGCAACACGGCCTGGCTCAGGGAATCCGCAGCCACCCGCAGAGGAGGCCCTTGTGAGTGGGGAAACAGTGACCGCTGGCCACCGCTGTCTCCGAGGCCACCTGGGAGGAGGAACTCAGGTCCCCGGGGCCCTGCAGACCTGGCGGAGCCCCTGACTGCTGGTCAGATGGACAAAGGAGCCTGCAGTGCCCCTGGCTGTGTCTGGCCCATTGCTACACGGAGGGAGCAGGGTCGGCTGCGGCAGGCAGCTACCAGAAGAATCTCCCTCCAGACGAAAACACTGAGATTTAGAAAGCGGTGGTCACACTCAAGCTTACATGGCTGTGCGTGGCTCAGGCAGATTTGAATGAGTCTCTCTGAGATAAATTCAAAAGCCAGTTTCTTTTTTTAAAGATGTAGTTATTTATTTGAAAGGCAGAGCTACAGAGAGGCAGAAAGAGAGAGAGAGAGAGAGAGAGAGAGAGAGAGAGAGAGAGGTCTTCCATCCGCTGGTTCACTCCCCAGATGGCCACAACGGCAGGAGCTGCGCCGATCCAAAGCCAGGAGCCAGGAGTTCTTCCAGGTTGCCCACGTGGGTGCCGGGGTCCAAGGACTTGGGCATCTTCTACTGCTTTCCCAGGCCACAGCAGAGAGCTGGATGGGAAGTGGAGCAGCCGGGACTAGAACTGGCGCCCATGTGGGATGCTGGCGCTGCAGGCGGCGGCTTTCCTGCTACACCACAGACCAGTCACTCATTCATGGGGAACCCCAGTTGTAAGGGAGTGTATCGCCGTAGCCAAAATAAACAAAATATTATCAAAGACAAACCTCCTGTATTTTATTTTTTAATAAATTTTTAGAATAATTTTTAAAAATCATTTACTTATTTGAAAGGCAGAGTGATAGAGAGAGGGAGCAATGGAGAGACAGAGAAAGATTTTCCATCAAATGGCTCATTTCCCAAATGGCCATGACGTCCATTTGGTGCCCAGACTTTGGAAACCCGTGCGGTGTCTGTAACGCACACTGCTTCCACGCACTTCCTCAGGGCCCGGCTGAGCTCACCGCCACGCACAGGACCCTCTTCTGTACATGCCGAAGCCAGGAGCGCCATCTGGGTCTCCCATGTGGGCAGCAGGGACGGGCACTTGGGCCATCATCTGCTGCCTCCTGGGCACATTAGCAGGGAGCTGGATTGGGGGTGGAGCCGCCGGGACTCAAACCAGCGCTTCCATATGGGATGCAGGCATCGCCAGCGGCAGCTTAGCCAGCGGCTCCACAACGCCAGCCCCAAACCTGCCCTGTTCTGGAGTTCTGGGGGCTGCTACCCGCCAGGCTGCTCCTGAGGCCTCCAAGCCTGCCTTGCCCCATCACTAAGGACTCCCCACAAACTGTGAGAGACATCCCAGGGCACCAGAGGAGGAGGAGAGCCTCTGAGGGTCAAGGTCAATATAAACAGAAATGGAACCCCTGTGTGGCCGACAGGGTGGCGCCTGGGTTAAGCCGACACCCGCCCAGGATGCACACATCCCGTATCAGAGCGGCGCCGATTCATTCAAGTCCTGGCTGCTCCACTTCTGGTGCAGCTCCCTGACGGTGGCACAAGACGGCTCAAGTACTGGATCCCTGCTACCCACATGCGAGACCTGGATGGAGCTCCAGGCTCCTCGCTTCTGCCTGGCCCAGCCCCTGCCATTGAGGCCATTTAGGGAGTGAACCAGCAGATGGGCCATCTCTCTCTCTCTCTCTGTGTTTCTGTCTTTCAAATAACTAAATAAACCTTTAAAAAAAAAAAAGAATCCTTGAAGTCATAGGGAATTGCTGGAATGTTCTAAAGCTTCAAAACAACACCCACAAAAACTTCCAAGTAGAACCCGAGACGGGAGGAGACACTCGCAAAACAAGAACAGGACCCTCTGAGAAAGGAACATGCTGAGAGCAGGAGAGGATCCCGTTGTGGCGGTGAGCTCAGCCGGGCCCTGAGGAAGTGCGTGGAAGCAGTGAGCTTTACAGACACTGCACGGGTTTCCAAAGTCTGGGCACCAGAATGAACTCATGATTCTGTTTTCCACCGACATTTTGGCACCCTGGTGTCGCTAACAAGGAGGCAGAAGACTGGAACGAGAGAGGTGCGGGAGGAAGGGGCGCCCTGGCGAGGAGGCAGGCCCTTGGGGACCGCCCCGTGACTGTCCAGCTGTCCCTGCGGCTCACAGGCCCTGTCCCACCCCAACGGAAGCCCCAGTCCATCCTCTCTGTGGGTCCTGGGGCAAGTTGTGTACTTTTCCTGTGCCTCGCCCCACCTTGAGAGCGACGCCTCCTCCCCAGAGCAGGTGCCGCGCGGCCCGGCCCCCTCCCAGGGCGCTGGGCGGTATTTGTCTTCCTAAGTGACAGATAGCCGGGATGCTGACCCCCTGAGCTGCCCCGCAGGAATGCAATGCCATTGTTCCATCCTAGGACGATAACACAGTGGTCAGGCAGACCTGGAAGCGTGCAGCGGGAGACGGAGACCTGATAATTGCTGGGAGCCTGGCAGGAGCCAGCTAATCACGGCCTCAGAGCCCTGGTCACGCCCCCAGCTGCTGGGACACTGGGGACCGCCAGCAGGGCCCAGCCAGTGACACCAGCTCACGGGATGCAGCTGGGCAGGGCTGGGCAGATAACCCCAAAAGCAGAAGGCTCCAGGGGCCACCCATCGAGCCACGCGGGCTGGCTGAGATGCCTTCTCGTGACCTCGTGACCCTGACGTGCGTCTTAGATTCCTGAAGGGGAGCCGTGTCCCGAGGAGTTGCTCGTGTCATTGTCCTTGGCCAGAGCGTCGTTGGTGTGGCCTGGGCTGTGGAGGATGCCTCTATCGGCCCTACGCACGGAGCATCCACAGGGCAAAAAATGAAAACCGAGGCCGGCGCCGCAGCTCACTAGGCTAATCCTCTGCCTTGCGGCGCCGGCACACCGGGTTCTAGTTCCGGTCGGGGCGCCGGATTCTGTCCCGGTTGCCCCTCTTCCAGGCCAGCTCTCTGCTGTGGCCCGGGAGTGCAGTGGAGGATGGCCCAGGTGCTTGGGCCCTGCACCCCATGGGAGACCAGGAGAAGTACCTGGCTCCTGCCATCGGATCAGCGCGGTGCACCGGCCGCAGCGCGCCGGCCGCAGCGGCCATTGGAGGGTGAACCACCGGCAAAAGGAAGACCTTTCTCTCTGTCTCTCTCTCTCACTGTCCACTCTGCCTGTCAAAAAAAAAAAAAAAAAAGAAAAAAAAGAAAACCGAATCAGATGTGCTTTGAAGTCTCTGAGACTCGGATGATTCGGGCTGTGGCATCCGGGACGCGTCTCTGGGACCCACTGGGCTCTGGGTTCTCACCTGCAAACAGGGAGAGTCATTTTCAGCCCACAAAACCGAGGTGAGGTTCAAGCCAGGGTTCCCTGCTCTGGGCTGTCTCTGTCTTTGAGGGGTCCCAGTTCTTACCTCCTTAACGCCTAAGGCAAGTGCACCTACCAGGCACCGCCCACCCATCCTGAGGACCATGACCACCTGGTGCATGGTGGGGTGGGGGCACAGGCAGATGCACTTCCAGGTTTGCAACCGGCTTCAGCGCCTCCAGGCCTGATGGCGCTCCCTGAGCCCGGCGCTCCCTGAGCTCGGCGCTCTTGTAAGTGCACAGGGAGGTTTCGTCCTGGAGCTGAGGTTGCTGCACCTGCAGAGGGGCGTGGCCAGACTCAAGCCCTTCACCCCCGTCCTCGAGGGCCTCAGAATGCTTTCAGAAACGTGTCTGCCCAGGTGGGTCTCCATCAAGGTGCTTATCCTAAAGCCATCTCCTTGGTTTACGTCGGCCCTCTGCACTTAGCCCAGGAATTGACACACGCATCCCACATCAGAGCGACTGGACTTCTTTGATTCCCAGTTGCAGCTCCCTGCTGTGCACACCCTGGGAGGCAGCAGCCGATGGCTCAGATAGTGGGGCTCCTGCCTCCCTCGTAGGAGGCCTGGATTGCGTTCCCAGCTCCTGAATTCAGCCAGGGCACTAGCAGATGGGCACTCGCTCTCTCTCCTCTCTCAAATGAAAAATAAAATGAAATATCACTATCATAGAGCATAACATGATTTTGGTATCTGGCAACTCATGAGACTGAAACTGACTGTTTTTTATAAAGAAAGAAAGGATCCCTGAAGAAAGCGCACGTGGGTGACTCAGGAACGCACACCCGGAGGCTGGGCGTCCGCACTCCCATCGTGCCGTCAGGAAAACCGTGACGTCGGGGGTGAAGGCAGCGCACAGCGCAAGTCTGAGCTTCCGTGGCCTCTGCTCTTGGAAGAGGATGAGCGCTCGCTCCGAGCTACCTGGAAATGCCTGACGCGCTCTCTCTCTGCTCTTGGCCCCTGCACCTCTCTCCCCAGCATTCCGTCCACTGGGTGACGCTAAACTTTCACCCGGCCGTCGCTGTGTTTCGGAGGTGCCGCAGGGATGGGAGAGGAATCTTGCGGCCTTGCTCAGGGCATTTAGAAGATGCTGCAGGTGCGGGCGCTGTGGCTCGGTGGGCAAAGCCACCGCCTGCAGTGTCGGCGTCTCATATGGGCGCTCATTTGCGTCCCAGATGTTCCTCTTCTGATCCAGCTCTCTGCTAATGCACCTGGGAAAGCAGCAGAGGTGGCCCAAATGCTTGGGCCCCTGCACCCACATAACAGACCCAAATGGAGTTCCCGGCTCCCGGCTTCAGCCTGGCCCAGCCCCGGCTTTTGTAGCCTTCTGGGGGTGTGAACCAACAGATGTAAGATCTCTCTCTTGGGCCAGCGCCGCGGCTCACTAGGCTAATCCTCCGCCTTGTGGCGCCAGCACATCGGGTTATAGTCCCGGTTGGGGCGCCGGATTCTGTCCCGGTTGCCCCTCTTCCAGGCCAGCTCTCTGCTGTGGCCCGGAAGTGCAGTGGAGGATGGCCCAAGTGCTTGGGCCCTGCACCCCATGGGAGACCAGGAGAAGCACCTGGCTCCTGCCACCGGATCAGTGCGGTGCGCAGGCCGCAGCGCGTTGGCCGCGGCGGCCATTGGAGGGTGAACCAACGGCAAAGGAGGACCTTTCTCTCTCTCTCTCTCTCTCTCTCTCTCTCTCTCTCTCTCTCTAACTCTGACTTTCAAATAGATTTCTTTACGGAAAAAAGAAGAAGCCACTGCAGCGGTGCCCCACCCCCTCCACAGCCTCGACCGCCTGGCGTATTTGTTCCGTGGCCAACAGGTGAGCCGGGGGACAGGGCTGGGAAGAGGAGAACCAGGCAGCTGCCTTCCATCACCTCCGGACGCCGACCGCCGACCAGCTCTTACTCCCTGCTCATCTGCTGGCACCGAGCTGCAGGTGGGCTGTCCTGTGCTGGGGGCAGGGTGGGACGGTGTGGTCTCAGGGTGGGACGGTGTGGTCTCAGGGTCCCACAGGGCTCAGGTCACACGGGGCTCATGAGAGGCCCCTCCCTCAAATCCCAGGTCAGGCTTTCTTAGTTTTTCAAAGACATTTATTCATTTATCTGAACGGGGGAATGGGAGAGGCGGAGAGAGGGAGGAAAGGGAGGAGGGGGAGGGAGGAGATCTCCGCTTTGCTGGTTCACTCCCACAGCGGCCGCAGCAGCTGGTGCCGGGCCAGGCTGAAGCCAGCAGCCGGAAGCGCCCCATCCCGGGTCAGTTTCCTACAAGCAAGAGTCGAGCTTGCTAAGGGCAGCGGAACATTCTGGTGCCTTCTCCTGGCCTGGGCTCCAGACCGGCTCCATTCCACTGCAGAAGTGCGGATGTTTCCAGCCTGAACCTGCAGGTCCCCGGCTGCTTCCAGCAAGACAGGACACCCGTTAACCGGCACAGCAGGTCATTTCCAATCTCGTCTGGGTCAGGTGAGACCCGCAAGGCTGGGGAGGCTGCCCTACAGGCCCGCGTGCTCACCCCCCCATGCTCACCCCCGCGTGCTTACCCCCTGTGTGCTCACCTGCCACATGCTCCCCCGCCACGTGCTCACCTGCCACGTGCTCACCCGCCACATGCTCACCCCCGCGTGCTCACCCCCACATGCTCACCCCCGCGTGCTCACCCCCATGTGCTCACCCCACATGCTCACCCGCCATATGCTCACCCCCGTGTGCTCACCCCCACGTGCTCACCCCCGCGTGCTCACCCGCCTCGTGCTCACCCCCACGTGCTCACCCCCGCGTGCTCACCCCCACGTGCTCACCCCCGCGTGCTCACCCCTGTGTGCTCACCCCCGCGTGCTCCCCCCCCGCGTGCTCACCCCCACGTGCTCACCCCCGCGTGCTCACCCCCATGTGCTCACCCCACATGCTCACCCGCCATATGCTCACCCCCGTGTGCTCACCCCCACGTGCTCACCCCCACGTGCTCACCCCTGCGTGCTCACCCCCACGTGCTCACCCCCGCGTGCTCCCCCCTGCGTGCTCACCCCCACGTGCTTACCCCTGCGTGCTCACCTGCCACATGCTCACCTGCCACATGCTCACCCGCCACGTGCTCACCCCCATGTGCTCACCCCACATGCTCACCCCCGCGTGCTCACCCCCGTGTGCTCACCCGCCACGTGCTCACCCCCATGTGCTCACCCCCGCGTGCTCACCCCTGCGTGCTCACCCCCGCGTGCTCCCCCCTGCGTGCTCACCCCCACGTGCTTACCCCTGCGTGCTCACCTGCCACATGCTCACCTGCCACATGCTCACCCGCCACGTGCTCACCCCCATGTGCTCACCCCACATGCTCACCCCCGCGTGCTCACCCCCGTGTGCTCACCCGCCACGTGCTCACCCCCATGTGCTCACCCCTGCGTGCTCACCCCTGCGTGCTCACCCCCATGTGCTCACCCCACATGCTCACCCGCCATATGCTCACCCCCGTGTGCTCACCCCCACGTGCTCACCCCCGCGTGCTCACCCCTGCGTGCTCACCCCCACGTGCTCACCCCCGCGTGCTCCCCCCTGCGTGCTCACCCCCGCGTGCTTACCCCTGCGTGCTCACCTGCCACATGCTCACCCGCCACGTGCTCACCCCCATGTGCTCCCCCTCACGTGCTCACCCCCGCGTGCTCACCCCCACGTGCTCACCCCCATGTGCTCCCCCTCACGTGCTCACCCCCGCGTGCTCACCCGCCACGTGCTCACCCGCCACGTGCTCACCCCCGCGTGCTCACCCCCATGTGCTCCCCCCACGTGCTCACCCCCATGTGCTCCCCCCACGTGCTCACCCCCATGTGCTCACCCCCGTGTGCTCCCCCCCGCGTGCTCACCTGCCACGTGTTCACCCCCACGTGTTCACCCCCATGTGCTCACCTGCCACGTGCTCCCCCCCGCGTGCTCACCCCCGCGTGCTCACCCCCTGTGTGCTCCCCCCGCGTGCTCCCCCCCGTGTGCTCACCCGCCATGTGCTCACCCCCACGTGCTCACCCGCCATGTGCTCACCCCCGCGTGCTCACCCCCGTGTGCTCACCCCCTGTGTGCTCCCCGCCGCGTGCTCACCCCCGGCTGCGGGCGCATCTCTGACGGTGAGTTCTGCCTGGTCTCTCCCCCTGCGGGAGAGGTGCAGGGGAGCGGCCAGCAGAGCCTCGGCACTGGCGGGTGCTTGATCCCATCAAGTGGGAAGACCAGGGTTAGTTCGGGGGTCTACAGTTTGCTGCGGAACAATGTCCTCTCCCCGCCCTGTGCACCTGCCTGGCCTTGCTCAACCTCTCTGTGCCTGGGAAGCTGCTCGCAGCCCCTTTGGACTGTGTGTACCCCTCTCCTGCGCCCCTCTCTCACGGGACCCCCTGCATCACAGCCTGGAGTTCCTGTCCCGGTGGACCAAGGCCAGAGCTGCCTGCTAGTGTGCCTGGGTGAGCTGGCCTCCTCAGTGGCACGGCCCCAGCCAGGAGCGGTGACATTCCCGAAGCTTTCAAAGCCGCAGCGAGAACAAGTCAAGCTTTCTGCCTGTCAGTAAGAAGCCACTGGCATCCGGGAGTCTGTGCGTGTGTGCATGCACACGCGTGTGAGCTGACGTGCCACACGGGGGCGAAAGCGGTGTCAACTGGTTAGGGCCAGAGGCACTGCTGGGGAGGAAGGCGGTGGACTGGGCGTTGATAGAGCGGGTGGGCTGGGTGTTGATAGAGCGGGTGGGCTGGGTGTTGATACAGCGGGTGGGCTGGGTGTTGATACAGCGGGTGTTTCAGATGTCAGCTCTCAGTGGTAATGGGAGGGAAGGGAAGAAGAAAAATGGCCCCTCGAGAAGACATCGCTTCGTCATCTCCCTTTGGCAAACACGGGGGAAGCGAGCGAGGCCGGGCCCCCCAAGTGCTCTTCAGCTCCCAGAGAGATGGGGCTCGGGCTGATGTCGGGGTTGCCGAGGAAACGCCGCCTGCCCACGAGTGGCAGAGCAAACAGGCATGTGAGACCGCGCTAATATCATTCCTGAGAATAACCGGGGGCGCACACAGTCCTCCTTTATTCAAGCCCTCGAAAGTTTTCTCTCTTGCAAGGCAAACACTCGGAGGCCACTTGGGAGCCCCGTGAGCCCGACTCGGGCGGTGGAGTGGGGCTCGCTCTGACGCTAATGGATCAAAGACGGCGGGGAACCGGGCGGGAGAAGTGCACGGCGTGGTTTTTTCTTTTTATTTCTTTCTTTCTTTTTTTTTAAATTGATGGCTGTGGTTTTTGTAGAGAATGGAAAACGCATTAAGGGTAGTTTGGCTTAAATCGAAGTGCATTTTGGGTTGACAAACAGATCTGAGGGAGGCACACCCACATCACTGACCCTCGGTCAGGGGTCCCCACATAGGGCTCCTACCTGTGAGAAGTGCCAGCTGCAGGTGTGGCCAGGGCGCAGGGAGCCATGGGCGGGCAGCCAGCCAGGGAGGGACACAGACCGAGGAGGCCGCGGCCACCACCTCCGGGAGGGGCCAGCTGCCTATTGTGCCGGGCTGGCCAGCGTGGGGTCTGGTGGCTGCCAGCCTGGGGGTCCCTGTGGAGGTTAGCGAGAGGTAGACTGTCCCCTGGGATTCCCCATCGCCCCGTGAACTCCCCATTCCCAGGAACCCTGTCACTGCTGCCACCTTCCCTCCTCCCCACCCCCGCTGGAATGGCCATCACTGTCACCCAGCGGTGACCGGGACTCACCCTACCCCACACCGGGGACCATCAGCGTCCCGAGCGTGGCCTGGTGTGCATCGCCAGCACTGAGGCCAGTCGGACGGCAGCGTGGTGGCAGCCTGGCTGTCGCCCAGCCCTTGCTCCAGGTCGTGGGCACCCCCGGGCCTGCAGAGAACCCCTTCACTTAGGCTGTGCGGGACGAACCCTCGGTCTCACGCCATCACAGTCCCTTTCCTCCAGGCAGCTACTCAGAGCCTTGGGGCGGGGGCGGTGCCGCGGTGAGGGTACCAAGCTCTGTCCCTGCCCTCAGGGTCCATCAGCAGCGTGGACCCTCAGCCCTGTGGTCCCCAGAAGTGCTGGGCCAGGGTCGTCCTCAGGGGAGAGTGGAGGAAGGGGCCCTGGAAGAGTTCCTGTGCTCCAGAGAGAGGACAATGGTGCAGAGCCTCCCGCCTCATCACAGGGGCTCCTGCACCCCTCACTGCCCCTTTGACAGCACAGGGCTTGGGGCGTGGGGGTCCATGGGCTCAGCCGGGCACTTTGTATCCGTGGCAACTACATGCTCACACCTGCCGAGAACTAGAGACTGGGTGGGTGTTTGGCAGTGGTTAGGACACCATGTGGCACAGCTGCATCCCACACTGCATCCCCGTCTTTCTGTGTCTATCGCTTGCTTGCTCTCTGCCTCTCAAATTTTTTTAAAGACTTATTTATTTATTTGAGAGGCAGGGTTACAGACAGAGAGAAGGAGAGAGAGAGAGAGAGGGAGAGAGAGAGGTCTTCCATCTGCTGGTTCACTCCCCAAATGGCTGCAATGGCTGGAGCTGCGCTGATCCGAAGCCAGGAGCCAGGAGCTTCTTCTGGGTCTCCCACGTGGGTGCAGGGGCGTGAGCACGTGGGCCATCTTCCACTGCTTTCCCAGGCCATCAGGAGTGGAAGAGGAGCAGCCAGGACTCGAAGCGGCGCCCGTAGGGGATGCCGGCGTTGCAGGTGCAGGCTTAGCCCACTACGCACAGCCGGGCCCCTGCCTCTCAAATTTAAAAAAATCAAAACCCAGGGCTCCCTGTCACTCTGAACCCCCTTGTGGAAGGAAGGGGGTCTCCCTTGAATGAAACCCGTCTTCCGGCCTGAGGCCGGCTGCTTGCACGGTGCTGCTCATGAGGGGAACGGAGCAGGCTGGGTTCTTCCGCGGAGAGCGAGGACTCTCCCGGCAGGGAGGCTGCAGGTCTCAGAGGGGGAGTGGGTGTGTGATGGGGTGGGGGGGGGGTAGGCCGAGGCAAGGGCACAGAGCTTTCTGTGCAGAGGGGCCCACAACCCCACCCCACCCCCACCTCCTGTGCCCGCCACTCTGAGCCCTGTCGACAGCTCCCGGATTCCTCCCACAGGGCCCGAGTCCTCACACGACATGAAGGGGCTCGTTTCATATCAGAAGGCTGAGTTCTAGCTGACAAATTGGACAGGTTCCCTACGGCACGGGTTCCTAAGAGCTGTCATCCGGCTGGGATGTGATTTATGACATGTTCCTCGCTGCCAGACACTCCTGCTCCCAGGAATGAAGACCCGGCTCAGAAGCGGGGGACTGCTCAGCGCCTTCACCTCGCACAAGTCTGGTGTCGCGAGGGACACACGTGCAGAGTGGCGGGCCGCCGGCTGCACGCGCTCCATTTCAGGAAGCGTTGGCCACACTTTGAGCAGCCGAGCCCTCGGAATTCAGGACGGGGCATGCGCTGCCCACATTTACCCTAGAAATTTCTACGCTAGAAGCAGGCGTTGTGGCACAGCAGGTGAAGCCCACGTCAGAGCCCTGGTTCGAATCCCGGCTGCTCCGCTTCCGGTCCTGCTCCCTGCTGATGTGCCCGAGAGAGTGGCGGACGATGGCTCCTGCCACTCATGTGAGAGACCTACATGGAGTTCAGGCTCCTGGCTTTGCCCCAGCCCGCTGATGCGATCTGGGACATGAGCCAGCAAATGCAAAATTCTCGTGTGTGTGTGTGTGTGCGTGCGTGCGCACGTGCCACTCTGCTTTTCAAATAAATAAAAATGAATCTTTAAAAACAGAATTCCATACTTCTGCGACACCGTCTCCTGGCCTCTGCTCGCATGCGGGGCCATCGCCGCCACAGCTCCGCCAGTGTTCCCCGCAGAGCCTCTGCGACACCCGCCCGTGCAGACAGCAGGTGCAGACGCCTGACTGAGAAGAGGTCCGAGTGAAACTTGCAGACTCACTCTGGCCGAGATAAGCAGAGGGGCCCGAAGCTGCCTGAGTGGCGGAGACAGATCGGATCCCCGGATCTGATTGCGTGGCAGAAGTGGAGCGGCTAATTTTCCAACCGTGTCTCCATATCATGAAACTTCCTAAAAATCTTCAAGGGGTAACCTGAGCTTGTAAAAAATGACCCCGAATGTCAACAGGACAAAGCTTCCCTCGCACGATATAATTAGGGGGGCTGGAGCGGGCCTCCCCGTCTCACCTGACACCCGACAAGCATCGGGTCCCTTTGTTCCGTCTGCTCCGGAGGGCTTGAGCAAGGCTTTGGCATCTCTCTGTTGAGACGCGTGGCTGAAAAAAAGCATATTTCTGTCATAGTCGTCATTTAGACTGGAATCCGTCCCGGCAGAATGCTCCTTGTGACGGCGCTTCTGTGTGCGTGAAGTCACACAAGACAGGGTGGGGGAGGGCAGGCTTCTATTTCACCTGCACTCCCAGAGCTTTGCCCAGACACATGGGGGGCTCGGGCAGGCGTTGGGCTCCCCGGGCTGGCCAGGGCTGCTGCTCGGAGATCTCGCCAAGGAAGTGCGTCCACAGGGGAGACCGGGGACCTGGAGAGAGCCGGGTGTCCCAGCTTCAGCACTGGACTCTTGCGTCCAGGTGGTGGGGGCGGGGCTGTCCTGTGTCCCGGGCCGGTGGCGGCAGCAGCCACTTCCGCCTAAGGGCTTCCGACACCGCCAAGGACTCCGCTCCGATGAGCACCAGTGCTGTGAAAGCGAAGGAAGCTGGACGCAACCTAGCGCGAGACGGCGGCTCACGGGAGCTGCTCGGAGATACAGCCTTAGATGGCATCGCTTCAGAAAGCCACCAAGGACCGAGGGGCAGACGCACAGAGAAGTCGATTGCAAACAATGTATTTGTTTTGTTTATTCGAAAGGCAGAGAGGCAGAGACCTCGTCCACCCGCTGGTTCACTCCCCACAACAGCTAGGGCCGGGCCAGGCCAAAGCCAGGAGCTGGAAACTCAGTCCAGGTCTCCCACATGAATGACAGGCACCCGCCTACCGGAGCCATCACCTGCTGTGACCCAGGGCACAGAAGCAGAGCGGGGACTCAAACCCAGGCCCTCCCAGGTCGATGCAGGCACCCCGAGCGGTGTCTGGACTGCTGCACCGAACGCTCACCAAGACGCCGATTTTAACCACGGAGCTGGGCGATCTTTCTGGAAGAACTCAGCTGCCAGTCCCTGGGCGTCTATGCTTAGGCTGCGCTGGAACCCAGGCTTGGAATCGGGGCTCTTTTCTGTGACAGACTGTTCCGTGAGTGCTCAGCGGCTGCAGAGCCGGTGCCGAACAGCCTGGCCCCCCTGGAAGAAACCCGTTAGGAATGGAGGCAGGGGTGTGTGAGGGCCACAGACCAGGGGGCCGTTAGGACAGTGGTCTTGCAGCTGGCGGCTGAGCCCGCAGGGGAATGCAGTCACCACTTTCTCCAAGCCCCTGGCACTGGGGAGAGGCCAGCGCCCGGAGGTGAGCCCCTCACCCAGGTTCTCCACCCGAGCCTGCCCGTGGCCGCGCAGGAAGCATTTCCACCGATGTCCACCAGGTGGCACTCCGCCGTCTGGAATGACTGCTTGCCGGTGGCCGACCGCGAGCTTCTGTCTGGCCGCCTGCCCTGCCTCCGGCACAGCAGCTGCACGGCCCTCGGGGGCCCGCAGTCGTGTTTTCCCGCTGCACGGCCGGACCCAGCCTCACTAAGCCTCCTCTACTCCATGCGGCCCCTTTGTGGCTCCTGGGGTGCCCCAGAGCTCAGGTGAGGCCAGCCCGGGTCTCCAGTCCCAGGCCCCCCACCGGGCCGTGGCGCTCCTCCATCCCAGACGCCCCTCAATGCCCACGTGCGCGGCGTGACTGCGCCCTTGGTCTGTGAGCCCTGCGTGTCTCCACCTGCGCATCCCCTAGGCCGCACGGCAAGGCGCTGGGAAGACTTCGATTCAACCCAGACGAGGAAAGAACTCAAAACCAACAGTGGCGCCAGTCACGGAAGCAAACACAGCACGGATCTGTGTGTCCACGCTGAGGATACCTGCGGGCTGGGTGGGGGCTGGCCTCAGGAGCCTCGGGGGGCTGTGGCAGAGGGTGGGGTGGGGGGAGAGCCCGGGGGGTGGTGAGGCATGGAGGCAGGAACAGAGACACCTGTGCAGCACCCGGTGGCTGCAGGGAGACACCCAGGAATTCCAGTGCCCGCACACTCCCCTCCCGCCCGGCTCTCTCTTGCTCCCTGCGTCTCAGCTCCTATGCAAACCTCTCTTCTCCCTGAAGCCCAGGTAGGGGGTGGGGAGGGGCCAAACCATCAACAACTGACCTTTTCCAAATTTTGTTCTGGACAGTACTGTGGCGGAAGGGGTTGCTTGTGGCATAAAAGCCACAGATACAGCAGAGGACGAGGCTGGGGGAGGCTCGGGCAGGCAGCCCCACACCTGCCCAGCTGGGGCAGGTGCAGGCGTGCAGCCCAGGCCCCCTGAGAGAGCCGTGACAGAGACGGAGGTGGGGCGGGGGGCAGGCGCAATGTTGTAGGTGCGGAGTGAACTGGTGAACTGGTGCAAGTGTGCCCTTGAGCCCTGCCCACCTGCGGTCCCACACCCTCCCTCTGTGCGCCCAGGCCACAGTCCTCCCACCCCTGTCCACCCCACCTCTCCAGTGGGGAGACCGAGGAGAGAGGCCGGGGCTGTGTAGGGTGCGCTGGTCATTTGGCTGGTGGCGCTCCAGGCTCAGTCCCATGCGGGTTCTAAGGGGTGTCACAGCACGAGCGGGGCCTCTGCCGCAGTGGGATGCCTCGGGAAGCGACCACACAGTGGTCACTGCAAAGTGTCTTCGAGTACACAATCGTGGGATCTCCCAACAGCCCTGGGGAGGAGGCACAGCAGCATCAGCAAACCCCCTTTATTTACTTATTTGACAGAATTACGGACAGTGAGAGAGAGACAGAAAGGTCTTCCTTCCATTGGTTCACTCCCCAAATGGCTGTGAAGCACGGAGCTATGCCGATCTGAAGCCTCTCCCTGGTCTCCCACGTGGGTGCAGGGGCCCAAGCACCTGGGCCATCCTCCACTGCACTCACAGACCACAGCAGAGAGCTGGACTGGAAGAGGAGCAACCGGGACTAGAACCCGGCACCCATATGGGATGCCGGCACCGCAGGTGGAGGATTAGCCTAGTGCGCCACGGCGCCGGCCCCCGCAAACCCCTTTTACAGATGAGCAAACTGAGTCTTGTGCCAGTCGGGTGGGCATGGAGCCTGTTCCACCGCCCGGTGCACAGCCGGGCAGGTACAGGAGTGCCCCACCCCCACCTCACCCCACCCACAGGTTTGGTCTCCGTGGTTTTAGTTACCTGAGGTCAACTCAAGTCTGAAAATATTTCATGGAAAATTCCAGAAATAAACAAGCGGTGAGCTGAGGAGTGCGGCCGTCTGTGCAGAGCGATGTCCCACCCACTCGTGACTCATGCCTTTGCCCAGTGCATCCGCACCGTGTGCACTGCCTGTCCGTCACAGCGCGCACTGGTGTCCCGGTTGCCCGGGCGTGGCGTCCCCGCCACCCCCTCCCCAGCGGGGGCTTTCTGAGGGCCAGCCTGAGGCCACGCAGCACTCACTTTGGTACACTGTCGTGGTCGCCCCGGGTGGCTCATCGTGTGTGTTTGTCCACCGAACCTTGCCACGGGGCCAGGCAGAGGACCAACCTGGTCCACGCGGGGCTCACGCGATCCGTGGGGGTCTCAGTGTGCCCCTGATGAGGCAGGGGTATGACTGCCCTTGTTGGCTGTTTCTCCTCCAGGCTGAGAGGCCCCTCGGCTGTCGGCAGAGCCTGGCCCCTGTGCCTGTCTGCGCCCCGCCTGGCGCCCGCACAGCCCACTCCTCGGCCTTGGCTCCTGCGCTCAGCACCGTCCCGGACAAGGCCACTGGCCCCTCGGATGGACGGCGGGAGCGCAGCCTGAGGGAAGAGGAGGAAGTGACTGACAGAGAAATTGGGGGATTGGGCAGACAATGATAGTGTGGTTGGAAAGGGCAAGGATCTGGGATAAAGAAAATAAGTTCTGTCTGAGGCAGGGCTCAAGGCCCAGACGCGTTGCCCCTGCGTGCCCGGGAGGGCGCGAGGTGCCACCCACGGCAGCCCAGGAACCTCGCGGAGGTCTGCAAAGCCCCTCCAGCGCCTCCCAGGCCCGTGACCTTCCCCTCCGCTGCCCTGTGGCTGCCCACACCCTGCGCCTGTCATCGCCCGCCCTCCAGGATCCCACTCCCTGACCACAGCTTCCGGCTGCCCGGGCTCCCAGGCCCCCGCCTGCCGCCCGCTCTGGGCTCGCGCTTTCCCAAGGCAGCGGCTCCCCCCAGCTGCCCCTCCCCAGGCCTCCTGACCACACAGGACATGTCCCAGCCCGATGCTCGGCCAGCACACTCAGCTGCTTGGCCCCTTTGGCCTTCCGCCCCTCTCATCCGGCACAGCCCGAGCCCGGGGCTCCGCGGCACCTGTCCCCTCCACCCCTGCACCAGCCTCTGCGCCCGGGGATGTGTGGGGCCCACAAAGCCGCGCTGCCTCCTCCTCTCCTGCATCTGTCGCCCGCCAGCCGGCTGTGCCTTGCAGTTCGCAAGGGGAGGGGGAGTCGGGCAGGCGCCTTGCGCTGCGTGCTCCCGGGTGCCTGCGTGCACCAGGCACGGTGCTCTGCCCGCAGATGATCTCACTTGTCCCCTTACAGATAAGGAGCCAGGCCCAGCGACACCGAGCAGCCTAAGCTGCCGCAGGGAGGCTGGGGGACGCCAAACCCGTGCCCTTGATGCAGGGCTGGGCACTGCGCTTTGTGCCCAGGACATAACCAAACCGTAAGGCAGGGAGATGGGGCCCCTGCCTACGTGAGGGTTGCGTTTTAGAAAGACAGACAGACAATAAACAAGCAAATGACTGGCTGCACTGCCTAATTACAGCCCGTGCGAGCGCCGGCCGAGGATGACGCAGAGTTCAGTGACAGGCCGGGAGGTGCATCGACGCCACCTGTCCCCACCCCCCCAGGAGGTACCTGCCCATGCGCACTCGGCCCAGCTCTGATGAGCTCCTGGCACTGCCTGGCTGAGACCGGCCGATGGGGAGGTAGTGGGACCTGCTGTGGGATCCATCCCTTATCTGGGGAGCACACAGGTCCCTGGAGGGCAAGCCAGGGCCTGGCACACAGCCTCGGGTGGGTGTCTCCTCTCATCCCGCCCCCGCAGGTAGAAGGTGGTTCTGGCCATGGGGGAGGCAGGGGAGTTGAGGGGGGTGCAGCACGCAGCTGGTGGGCGTTTCCTGGGGGGGGTGGCAATGATCTCAGGAGCTCTGTGGGGGAGTGAGGGAGCAGGACTTGGCAGCCAAAGACTGCACTTTCCTGTTTAAAATATTTATTTATTGACTTGAAAGGCAGTTACAGAGAGACAGAGAGAGGTCTTCCATCCGCTGGTTCCTCCCCAAATGGCTGCAACTGCCCAAATTGGGTCAGGCCGAAGCCCGGAGCCAGGAAGAACATCTGGTCTCCCACTTGGGTAGCAGGGCCCAGGTACCTCCCGGGAGCATTAGCAGGGAGCTGGATCGGAAGTGGAGCAGCCGGGACTCCAGCCAGTGCGCACGTGGGATGCCGGTGTGGTGGGCTGCAGCGGGTGGCGAGCCGTAGGGGTGGATGTCTGTGCTGTTGGGCCTGTGCATGGCCTCTGCCCCAGCATGTGGCCAGTTGGTGTCCGCTGAGGTTGACCTGTGTGCTGCCCTTGTTGTTGTCACAGGGACACCCCGGGGGCCCAGCGGGCGAGCCGAGACCGTGTCCCGCACTGTCCGTCCCCTTGCGTCCACTGATCTTCCTGTTCCCGGTGCTCCAGTGTTTCTTTCTTCGGGCTTCTGACCCCGCAATTTGCCGCTGCCCCCAGTCTGTCTGGACTCTAGCCCTTCCCACATAAGGCGAGTGACGCGGCCTCCGCTCCGGGCTCTGGTCCCCGAGGCTCCAACGGCCCCCTGTCCTCCAGAGCCATTCCTGAGAGGGGCTGCGGTGGTGCCACCTTGTGCTGTAGGTCACACCCACGAAACGAGTGTGGCAGAGAGCGACCTGCGCCCTGGGAATGTGCTAGATTGCATGGCAAGGAGGACTGAGGTTGTTTATCGGCAGCTCTGGAGGTGGCCGGATGCAGGCACAGTGAGAGGGCCGTGGGAGGGCCGGAGTGGGGGCTGCGCAGGGGGAAGCGGAGAAGCAGGATGGCCGGCGACAGGACACCACCCCTCAGGTCTGCGCCACGAGCCAGGGTCCGTGGGTGGCCTCTGACGCCGGAGAGGGCGAGGAGACAGCTGAGCTCTGTGTCCCAGCCAGACCTGCTTCTGTCTTTGGACCTGAGAAGACACAGTGAGACGCTAAACTCGTGTTGTTTGTTTTCACAAAAGCCGCACGTTTGGGACGACTGGTTACAGCTCCTGGAGGAAGCTCCTGGCTCCGGCCTGGCCCTGTCGGGGTCATTGTGGCCATCTGGGAGTGAACCAGCAGATGGAAGATGTGTGTGTGTGTGTGTGTGTGTGTGTACCTCTCTATGTAACTCTGCCTCTCAAATAAATAAAATAAATCCCCCCCAAAAATACTGTGTGGGTCCTCCTCTGTTGTAAGTTACTTCTCTGGCTGTTCTCCCATTTCCTTGTAGTCCTGGTTACTTTTGAGTTGTACACTATGCAGCTGGATGGAAGTGGAGCAGCTGGTGCTCGTATGGCAATTACCGATGGCTGGCATGCCAACTTCCCCCAAAGATGGATCTTCTGTTTTTAAGATTTATTTATTTGTTGGAAAGGCAGAGTTATAGAGGGGGCGGGGAGGGAGAGATCGTCCATGCACTGGTTTGCTCCCCAGATGGCTGTAATGGCTGGGCCTTGGCAAAGCCAAAGCCGGGAGCCAGAACTCCATCAGGGTCTGTCCCACGGGTGCAGGCCCCAAGCCTGGGCCATGTTCTGCTGCTCGCTCAGGCACGCTAGCAAGCAGCTGGGTTGGAAGTGGAGCAGCTGGTGCTTGTACGGGATGCCGGCATCGCAGGTGGCAGCTCAGCCCCAAAGCCGGCTCTCACTGCTCCTGCCGAATGTCTAAGTGGGCTACCATTCTGAGGCCATCTTAATCCCAATTCAAGGCTTTTGGTTGCCCGGATCAACTAGATTTTTAAAATAGTTCATTCCACTCCTTTTTAAATAGTTTTTCTCATTCAGGGGATTGCTTTAAGTAACCTAGGCTGACATCAGAACTGAAACTTTTTAAAAATTGTTTATTTATTTGAAAGGAAGAGTTACAGGGGGAGAGGGAGTGGTGAGAGAGAGGAGAGAGGTCTTCCTTCTGCTGGTTCACTTCCCAAATGGCTCAATGGCCAGAGCTGGGCCAGGCTGAAGCCAGGAGCCAGAAGCTTCTCCTGGGACTCCCACATGCAAGGAGATGGATTGGAAGAGGAGCAGCCGGGAATTGAACTGGTGCCCAGGCGGTGGCTTTCCCTGCTATGTCATAGTGCTGGCCCTGCAACTTTTTATATAAGGTAAGGATCATCTCAAACTCGTGAATAAAGCCAGCTGGCCTGAGGCCCTACCTGGTGCGTCTCCTCTGGGATGCACTTCTGCCTCTCGCCTGCCTGCTGTCCCTGTCGTCTTCTGGGGTTTGGTGCAGATGTTAACAGCTGTCTCTCTCTAGTTCCTTGGGGATCCCTCTCTGGTGTGGGTTCTCACACTCTGTCATCCCATGCTGGTGATTCTATATCCCTTACTAGACCCAAATTCATTGTTTTAAAACCATTTATCTTGAAAATCAGAATTACAGAGAGAGAGGGAGAGGCAGAGAGATGGTCCATCTGCTATTCACTCCCCAGATGGCCACAGCGTCCAGTCTGGACCAGGCCGAAGCCAGGAGCCGTAACCTTCCTCCAGGGCTCCCACATGGGTGCAGCACTTGCACCATCTTTTGCTGCTTTCTCAGGCCACAGCAGAGACCTGGCTCGGACGTGCAGCAGCCGGGACACGAATCCGTGCTGACATTGTCCACTGTACCACCACACCGGCCCCTCTTATTCTTCTTTGTAAGGCTACATCTAATATAGTCTATGACAGTGGCTCAAAAATGGCTGGCTAAATTAAAATATGAAAAATAAAATTAAGAAATGGATGCATAGAAACCATAAGGAGCTAACTTTATAAATTATATAAAATCATCCATCCCTACAATTAAACTACTCTAAAATAGTTTATTGTCCCAAACACCAGCAGACTATTATCCGCCACTTACTACCAACTGTGTCTTACACCTCCCCTCCGTTTCCCATGTATTTCCTGGAGTTCCCGAATTTCCGGTGCCCAGCCAGCAGCTGCCTTCCTGCCGCATTAACCCCTTACTTCCATAGCATTGCTGATGGTGTGAACACAGTTTGGTTCCCAGACCCATACAGGACTTTAAACCCCAGAGTCATAAGTTAATGGTACTTAGAGGGCAGAAATTTAATCAAATTATGGTGTTTACAAGGTGGGCCCAGGGAGGGGCTGGCGCTGTGGTGTAGTGGGCTAAGCCTCCGATGTGGTGCCGGCATCCCATACAGGCACCTGTTCGAGTCCTAGCTGCTCCACTTCTGATCCAGCTCTCTGCTATGGCCTGGGACAGCAGTAGAGGATGGCCCAAGTCCTTGGGCCCCTGGACCCACATGGGAGACCCAGAGGAAGCTCCTGACTCCTGGCTTCGGATCAGCTCAGCTCCGGCTGTTGCGGCCACTTGGGGAGTGAACCAGTGAATGGAAGATCGGTCTCTCTCTCACTGCCTCTGCCTCTCTGTAACTCTGCCTTCCAAATAAATAAATAAATCTTTAAAAATGAAGAAAGCAAGCAAGCAAGCAAGCAAGCGAAGGAGGGCCCATGAGAAGTCCTTGGGTTCCTGTGGCTGTGTCTCTGGAAGCTGTCTCTCACCCGAGGGTGGGCTCACCCTCGCTCTCTTTTTGGGCTCTGCACACACTCCGTCAGTGCCATCTGGCAACCTCACCGACGCTGAACCAACGAGGCTGCCAGGTTATGGACTTGAACCATCAGCGTTGCGGGCTGAATAAAACTTTTCTCTCTATAAAGTTAATTTCTGCAGGCACTTTGGTGTCGTAGTGAAAAGCTAATATTAATATGTAGATTAACATGGACACTGACTGGGCTACAGTAAATGTGTGACAGCCGCTGGACAGCAGTCTCTCTCTCTCTCTGAATCCTCCCAACAACGCGATTAAGCAGGTGCACTCCTGCTACCGTTCCATTTTACAAATAAAAACAAAAAAGCCTTGACGAGAGGGTTACTTATCTTCAAAGGGATAAAAGCCGACTCACGTAATCTAGGTCTGACTGGCTCCCAAGTTCCACAGATCGGTGAACTTTTTCTGAAAAGGACCGATGAGCTAATACCCTGGCTTTTAGGGCACATAGTCTCTGGACAACCACTCGACTCTGCCAATGCAGTGCCAAGGCAGCCAGAGACGATATATAAATAAGTGGTGCTGGGGCCAGCACTGTTAGCCACTGCCTGCAGTGCCAGCATCCCATGTGGGCGCCGATTCAAGTCCCGGCTGCTCCACCTCTTTTTTTTTTTTTTCTTTCCTTTTTTTTTTTTTTTTTTTAAGATTTATTTTAGGCTGGCACTGCGGCTCACTTGGCTAATCCTCCACCTACAGCGCCGGCACCCTGGGTTCTAGTCCTGGTCGGGG
Source organism: Oryctolagus cuniculus (assembly GCF_051225735.1). Taxonomy (NCBI): domain Eukaryota; kingdom Metazoa; phylum Chordata; class Mammalia; order Lagomorpha; family Leporidae; genus Oryctolagus; species Oryctolagus cuniculus. The sequence continues at coordinate 120,431,523 of NC_142877.1, forward strand.
CGCCGGATTCTGTCCCTGTTGCTCCTTTTCCAGTCCAGCTCTCTGCTGTGGCCCGGGAGGGCAGTGGAGGATGGCCCAAGTGCTTGGGCCCTGCACCCGCATGGGAGACCAGGAGGAAGCACCTGGCTCCTGGCTTCAGATCGGCGCAGCTCTGGCCATAGCGGCCATTTAGGGGGTGAACCAACGGTAGGAAGACCTTTCTCTCGTCTCTCTCTCTCTCTCACTGTCTAACTCTGCCTGTCAAAAATAAAAAAAGATTTGTTTTATTTGAAAGTCAGAATTACACACAGAGAGAAGGAGAGGCAGAGAGAGTCTTCCATCCATCAGAAGTGGAGCAGCCGGGACTTGAACTGACTGCGGCGGCTTTACCCACTACTCAACAGCGCCAGCCCCTGCTTCACTTCCAATCCAGCTTTCTGCTGTGGCCTGGGAAAGCAGCAGAAGATGGCCCAAGTGCTTGGGCCCCTGCACCCACGTGGGAGACCCGGAAGAAGCTCCTGGCTCCTGGCTTTGAATCAGCGCAGCTCCGGCCATTGCAGCCAATTGGGGAGTGAACCAGCGGATGGAAGCCCTCTCTCTCTCTCTCTCTCTCTCTCTCTCTGTAACTCTTTTTCTTTTTTCTTTTTTTTTTTCTTTTTTGACAGGCAGAGTGGACAGTGAGAGAGAGAGAGACAGAGAGAAAGGACTTCCTTTTGCCCTTGGTTCACCCTCCAATGGCCGCCATGGCCAGTGTACTGCGGCCGGCGCACCACGCTGATCCTAAGGCAGGAACCAGGTGCTTCTCCTGGTCTCCCATGGGGTGCAGGGACCAAGTACTTGGACCATCCTCCACTGCACTCCCGGGCCACAGCAGAGAGCTGGCCTGGAAGAGGAGCAACCGGGACAGAATCCGGCGCCCCGACCGGGACTAGAACCTGGTGTGCCAGCGCCACAGGCGGAGGATTAGGCTAGTGAGCCGTGGCGCCGGCCTCTGTGTAACTCTTTTTTTTTTTTTTTAACTCTTTCAAATAAATAAACTAAATCTTTGAAAAATAAATAAGTGGCGCTGACGCTTTCCAAGAAATCTGTGTTTATAGAAATAGGTGGTGGGATAGATTCAACTCACAGTTTGCCAACCCCTACTCTGAGCAATTGCACTATTCTTTTTTTTTTTTTTAAGATTTATTTATTTATTTGAAAGTCAGAGTTCCACAGAGAGAGAGGGAAAGGCAGAGAGAGAGAGAGAGAGAGAAAGTGAGAGAGAGAGAGAGAGGAGAGGAAAGGTCTTTCCTCTGCTGGTTCACTCCCCAAATGGCCGGAGCTGCACCAACCCGAAACCAGGAGCCAGGAGCTTCCTCCAGGTATCCCACGTGGGTGCAGGGGCCCAAGGACTTGAGCCACCTTCTACTGCTTTTCCAGGCCATAGCAGAGAGCTGGATCAGAAGTGGAGCAGCCAGGACTTGAACCGGTGCCCATATGGGATGCCAGCTCTGCAGGCGGCGGCTTAACCTGCTGTGCCACAGCACCAGCCCCTCTGTTTTATTTTTTTCCTCTTTTTTTTCCTAATTCCTAAAGTTTTCTATTCAACAAAAATTTACAGCATCCCTTCCCAGCTCCACGCCAGGAGGAGTGGAAGACAAAAACCTGTTGCAAGGAACTCCTGTGTGGAAGAGGGTGCATAAACACGTCTGTGGCCCAGGGTTTATGGTGGAAAAGCAGAGAGCGGTGTAGACGGACGAGCTTTTCCTGCTGACAAACGGTCTTGTGGAGCAGGTGGTGTGGGAGCTGCACTTTCTCGCAGGAGCCCCACACGGCGAGTTTCAGCTGAGGAGGAGCCAGTGCCAGTGAGAGTCTGTCACCTGCCACTCCTTCCCGTCCCCTCCACCAGTGTCCACTTCTCCTTGCTGGAAACCCTGTGCTTTGCCGTGTGCCACCTGAAACATTCACCGACTCTCCCTCTTCTCTCTTCCTTTTCCCCTTTTCTTTCTTTTTTGTTTCCTTATTTCTTCTTTCTTGATTGCTGAGTCATTGCTGATTCAGTTCTTCTACAGTGGGCTCAAGACACAGCTGATCCCACAATCCCATCTGAATCTGATCATGTGCACCAGCCTGGCGACACTTTCCTGGGGCTCAGCCAAGGCAGGCAGTGCTGCAGCGCTAAAAAACGTAACATGGGGCTGCCGTTGTAGCACAGTGGGTAAAGCTGCTGCCTGCGCCACCAGCATCCCACATGGGCACCGGTTGGAGTCCCGGCTGCTCCACTTCCCATCCAGCTCCCTGCTAATGCGCCTGGGAAAGGCAACAGAAGATGACTCAAGTGCTGGGGCCCCTGCACCCACGTGGGAGACCTGGAAGAAGCTCCTGGCTTTGGCTTTGCCCTGATCCAGCCTTGGCCATTGTGGCCATTTGGGGAGTGAATCAGCAGATTGAAGTGCGCTCACTCTCGCTCGCTCTCGCTCTCTCTCTCTGTGTGTGTGTGTGTGTGTGTGGCCCTGGCTTTCAAATATATATATGACATGTCATTTAGCCCAATTCAGTCAAGGTTGAAATCCTTGGGCAGTCACTGCCACCCATGGCTGGACGCATTTATTTTCCTTTTCCTTTTCGTCTGTCAGTTTGTTTCTCGCGTTGAAATCCTCTCCCCATCATCTTTGTGTTCCTGGTTTCTGCCCTCCCTCTTCCTACAGTTTCATGCTTCTAGAGGCACGTTACTGCTTTCTCCTTCCCCGACTTATTTATTTATTTCATGCATTTGAAAGACAGAGTGAGCTTCCCTCTGCCGGTTCACTCCTCAGCGGGGGCTGGGCCAGGTTGCAGCTGGGAGCCAGGGATTCAGTCCAGGTCTCCCATGTGGGTGGCGGGAACTCGAGCCATCAGGGCCGCCTGTCAGGGTCTGCAGCCGTGTGAAGCTGGGGCCAGCAGCCGGGCACTGACCCAGGACACGAGTATCCCAGGTAGCAGCTAAGGACTCTCCTGCGCCTGTCCCTACAGTTACAGTTCAGTGATCAATAAAATGGAAAAATAACAGCCATCAAAGTAAATAAGGGAACTATAGGGAATGGAAGGTGTTGACAACTCTGGGAAAAACATTCTGGCGAGGTGGGGGTGTGCGGCACTGTTTTCAACAGATTGATCAGGGAAGCTCATTGGGAGTTGAGGGGAGGAGGGAAAGAGGCTGGGGCCCGGGGGGGGGGGGGAGGGAGGGCGGGGGGGGGTTGTTCTGTGAAGAAGGAGCAGCTGAGCCGCAGCAGGCGCCTCCAGGGCTGTCACACAGGCCTGCATGGTTGAAGCCCAGGGGGGGAGAAAGGGACTAGAGATGCCATCACAGCTGGGCGTGGGGACAAAGCAGACCCCCCCCCCCCGGGGCCTTTCCTTCGGAAGAACTGTGGCTTTGAACTCCAGTGCAGGCTTCCCAGCGGAGAAGAGTTGACTTCTTATGTTTTTATTATTTTTGTGATTTATATATTTTTTTCAAGGTTAATACTGTATGTTTCTTTTTCTTTTTCTTTTCTTTTCTTTTTTTTTTTTTTTTGACAGGCAGAGTTAGACTGTCAGAGAGAGACAAGAGAAAGGTCTTCCTTCCGTTGGTTCACCCCCTAAATGGCCGCTATGGCCAGAGCTGCGCCGATCAGAAGCCAGGAGCCAGGTGCTTCCTCCTGGTCTCCCATGCGGGTGCAGGGCCCAAGCACTTGGGCCATCCTCCACTGCCTTCCCGGGCCACAGCAGAGAGCTGGCCTGGAAGAGGAGCAACTGGGACAGAATCTGGCATCCCAACTGGGACTAGAACCCGGGGTGCCGGTGCCGAAGGCGGAGGATTAGCCTAGTGAGCCGCGGCGCCGGCCGTGATTTATATTTTTTAAAGGATCTAGAACATAGGGAAGAAATCAATCAGGAGCATATTGAAATGTGTCAGGTAAGAAATGTATGTATTTTTTAAACATTTATTTCATTTATTTTGAAAGTCAGAGTTACAGAGAGGGAGAGAGAGAGAAAGAGAGGGAGAGAGATGGATCGATCTTCCATCCTCTGGTTCACTCTCCAGATGGTTGCAACAACCAGGGCTGAGCCAGATTGAAGCCAGGAGCCAGGAGCTTCTTCCAGGTTTCCCACATGGGTGCAGGGGCCTAGGCACTTGGGCCATCTTCTACTGCTTTCCCAGTGCATTAGCAGGGAGCTGAAATGGAAGTGGAGCAGCCGAGACACAAACCATCGCAAACGTGGGATGCGGGTGTCGCAGGCAGCAGCTTTACCCATCGTGTCACAACGCTGGCCCCAAGAAATCTCTGGATTTCTGGACATCACGGGAGAAGGTTTCCCGGAAGACTCAGAATGGCCACTCCTTTTTACAGTTGAGGTTCGAGATCCTGATCTAGTGGTCGGCACTGCGGTGCAGTGGGTTAAACCTCCACCGGCAGCACCAGCATCCCATACGGGCGCTGATTTGAGCCCCGGCTGCTCCTCTTCCGATCCAGCTCCCTGCTAACGCGCCTGGGAAAGCAATGGAAGATGGCCCAAATGCCCGGGCCCCTGCACCCACATGGGAGACCCAGAAGAAGCTCCTGGCCCAGTCCTGGTTGTTGTGGCCATCTGGGGAGTGAACCAGAGGATGGAAGATCTCTCTGTCGCTCCCCGTCTTCGTGGAGGAATGACACAGGACCCTGCGCTGTTCTTCTGTCTGCTCAGCCCTCCCCGGGTTTGCTGCTGGTTCTTCCCGGGTTGGCTACTGTCCCTTCCACCTCCGTGGAAGGGCGGTTCCCCCTGGCCACTTTCCCCACTTCCGCAGGGGAGCGGCACACCGCTGGCCGGCTCTCTCGGGGGCTGCTCAGGTGTTCCTTCAGATAGATGTTCCTCTTAGATGTTCCTGGTGCATGCCGTCTCTCTCCTCCTTTATAGTCCTCCTCCGCCAATCTTAACTCGGCTGCCCACACGCCGAGTACGCTGCTCTCCTCCAATCAGGAGCAGCTCCTGCAGCTTGTCAAGTTGGTGAGAGGCAGCTGGGTAGAAGCTGTTGCCTCCTCTCCCAGCGCCATATTGTGGGAGAGCAGATGCATAGAATAAGTCTTAATTCCAGTAACTTAGTCTAGTCCGAGTTGCTCCCCACACTCTCCTTCTCTGTATTTCTGCCTTCCAAATAAATAAACCTAAAAAATGAGAGAGAGGGAGGGAGAGAGAGAAAGATCCTGATCTAGGACAAATTCATTTTAGTGTCCCCTGCCCTCAAGGAAAACATGGCGAGATTGCCCTGCTGGCCGGAGGAGTGTTAAGCACTTTGAACTGTCTTGAGTACTGGCAGGTGATCTGATGCCTGGCACACAGCGAGCGGATGACAACACAGCTTGACCACTGTCTGAAATGTTTGGGAACAGAAGTGTTTTTGGAGTTCAGATTTTTTTGTGTGGAATATCTGCATATACAGAAGGAATTATCTTGGGGCTGGGACTCAAGTTTAAAAGTGAAATTCATTTATGGTTTATATGCACTTGACACACAAAGGCTAAGTCTAAATTTGAAATTAGTTTCTATCAAATATACCTTATCCACATGGCCTGAGGGTACTTTGATATCTCTAGCAATTGCATTCGATCATTTAGTGCATAAGGTTTCATGGTCTGGAACCTTCACTTGTGCTGTCACGCAGGAGTTCCAACAGCTTTGGATTTGGGGACATTCTGGATTTCGGATTTTCCTGTTCGGATGCTCAACCTGCCGCAGGTAAAGTGTGTGTGCACGCTCTGGCGGCATTTATCACGTCTTATTTTACGCAGCAAATCTCGCAGGTGCCACACGACAAACATTCTCCTACCGGGATTGTCAGAACGCAGCAGGCACGCATGCCCTGCGGCCCTCCACCCGGGGGCTAACAAGCACCAGCTGGTCTTGGCCTCTCTGCCTCCATGGACAGTGAGTTCCTGCAGGGTTGGAACCGTCTCTCCTGGACCCCGGGGCCTGGCGCCCAGCACTTGTTCACAGACTAACAGAGAAACTGATGGTATCCACACGGGTCTGCTCCGCTTGCGTCAAATATACTCTTTTCTGCCCACCGCCGCCGGATTCCGCCGCTCAATCTCAGGGATGAGAAGGGGCCGGGGCACTGGCAGGCAGACTCAGCTCTCGGGGTGCGGGTGACAAACTGCCCCAGCTCAGGGGGCCGGTGGGGGCCCAGATCAACCGCTTCACGCAGGGTCCAGCCGGCACGGGGGCGCCTCCGCCCGGCACAGCCCCAGCTCCCTACCATGGGGGTCTCCTCCTCCTCCTCTGGGGGGCAAGCTTTGCCCCCAACCCTCTCCCCTGGGGACACCTCGGCCGGGTACCTGTCCCCGGGGACAGCCCCGCCCCGTCCAGGTTACACCCTCCGTCTGACCCCTCCTGCCACGATCGGGACCCGGAGTCGGCGCCCCCTCCCACAGGGACCCCTCCCCTCAGGTGGAGACTGCGCCAGCCCCCTCCCCAGATGGAGACCCCCCCCCAACAACAGGGCGCCCTCCGCCCGCGCCCTCTTCCCTGCGGGGAGACCCCGTACCCCACAGCTGGCGGACTCCCGGGACTTCCGCCGGCGCCCCCTCCCACAGGGACCCCTCCCCTCAGGTGGAGACTGCGCCAGCCCCCTCCCCACATGGAGACCCCCCCCAACAACAGGGCGCCCTCCGCCCGCGCCCTCTCCCCTGCGGGGAGACCCCGTACCCCACAGCTGGCGGACTCCCGGGACTTCCGCCGGCGCCCCCTCCCACAGGGACCCCTCCCCTCAGGTGGAGACTGCGCCAGCCCCCTCCCCACATGGAGACCCCCCCCAACAACAGGGCGCCCTCCGCCCGCGCCCTCTCCCCTGCGGGGAGACCCCGTGCCCCACAGCTGGCGGGCTCCCGGGACTTCCGCCGGCGCCCCCTCCCCTCAGGCGGGACTTCCGCCGGCGCCCCCTCCCCCGCCGCGTCGTCCCCTCCTGCCGCCGGAGGCGAGCCGGGCTGCGTCTGGCGCGCCGAGGCTGCCGCGGGGGCCGGCGGTCGGCGCGGGTTCCGGCCGGCCGGGCTGTGCGGGACGCGCCTCGCTCCGCCGCGCGCGCCTCCTCTCGTCCCCGCGTCCTCCGCCCCGTCGTCCTCCTCCCCGGCGCCCGGCTCGGCCGACCCGCGAGCGGCAAGATGGCGGCGCCCAGGCCGCCGCCTACCCGGCTGTCGGGTGTCATGGTGCCGGCGCCCATCCAGGACCTGGAGGCCCTGCGCGCGCTCACGGCGCTCTTCAAGGAGCCGCGGAACCGGTAACGGGCCCGGGCGGGGGCGGCCCGGGCGGGGAGGGGTCCCGGCCCCGCGCGCGGGAGGGCGAGGCCCGGGCGGCGGAGCGCCCCCGGCCCCGGACTGGGCAGCGCCTCGTCGGCGGACGGAGCGGGCGGGCAGCCGCCTCCCGGGCAGTCCTTGGGTGCGGGGCGGTCGCCGCCCAGGGGCGTGAGCGCATCCCCGCGGGCGTGGGCTGCGGCGTGGCGGCCTCCCCGGCCCCGGCCCGACCGTGCCGTGGGGAGGAAAGCGGAGCCGGCCCGGGTCCGCCGTGCGTTCTCCGGGCGGAGGTGGCCTGCCTGCGGGCGGGAATGTCCAGGAGGGATACGTGACCCGGCCCAGGGGAGCCCCCAGCCAGTGCTCTGGGGTTTTGCTCGGGTCTTGCCTGCTTTCCTGGTCAGCTCCGAGGAGCAGGGGTGCGGCAGCTTCTGGCGCGGCTGTTCCAGGATCGAGTAGGAGAGGTAGCCGCGTCGTGTTCTTAGGACAGGCCAGCTAGGTGCATGCATGTTAGCTGAGGCCGCCACGTAACTGCAGGACTGAGGGAACACTGTGTGCCGGGTGCTGCACAGCTGGTGCAGGGAGCCGAGATGACAGATGCCCTGTTGGGGAGGGGGTTAGGCACGGAGAGCCGAGAGGCAGCCTTGGGAAAAAGCACCCCTGGGCTAGGGTTGGGCCGGATCACCGGACTTCTCGCTGGGCGCTCCCTGCGCCCCAGGCCACAGCAGGAAGTGTGGAGCCGCAGGGTGGGTGCAGAGCCCCCGGCACTGCCCCTTGGGTTTTTGGGGAGATGCTTTGTTTGGTAGGATACTCTCCGGGAGACAGGTTGATAGAAAATGCTGAGGTTTTTTAAAATTTTTTTATCATTTTTTTTAGGTTTACTTATTTATTTGAAAGAGTTACAGAGAGGGACTGGCGCTGTGGTGTAGCGGGTAAATCCGCGGCCTTCTGTGCCGGCATCCCACATGGGCACCAGTTCGAGTCCCGGCTGCTCCACTTCTTTTTTTTTTTTTTTTTCTTGTGACAGGCAGAGTGGACAGTGAGAGAGAGAGACAGAGAGAAAGGTCTTCCTTTACCGTTGGTTCACCCTCCAGCGGACGCTGTGGCCGGCGCACTGTGCTGATCCGAAGGCAGGAGCCAGGTGCTTCTCCTGGTCTCCCATGGGGTGCAGGGCCCAAGCACTTGGGCCATCCTCCACTGCACTCCCGGGCCACAGCAGAGAGCTGGCCTGGAAGAGGGGCAGCCGGGACAGAATCCAGCACCCCGACCGGGACTAGAACCCGGGGTGCTGGTGCCGGAGGCGGAGGATTAGCCAAGTGAGCCGCAGTGCTGGCCTGCTCCACTTCCGATCCAGCTCCCTGCTGTGGCCTGGGAATGCAGTGGAAGATGACCCAAGTCCTTGGCCCCTGCACCCCGTGGGAGACCAGGAGGAAGCTCTCCTGGCTCCTGGCTTTGGGTTGGCTCAGCTTCTGCTGTTGTAGCCATTTGGGGAGTGAGCCAGCTGATGGAAGATCTCTCTCTCTCTCTACCTGTGCCTCTGCCTCTCTGTAACTCTGCTTTTCAAATAAATACATAAATCTTAAAAAAAAAAAAAAAAAGAAGAAGTTTCAGAGAGAAAAGGAGACAAATAGATATCTTCCATCTGCTGGTTCACTGCCCATATGGCCACAACGCCTGGGGCTGGGCCAAGCTGAAGGCAGGAGCTTCACCCAGGTCTCCCACGTGAGTGCAGGGGCCCAAGGACTTGGGGGCATTTTCTGCTGCTTTCCCAGGCCACAGCAGAGAGCTGGATTGGAAGTGGGGCAGCAGGACTTGAGCCAGCGCCCATGTGGGATACGGGCGACTTTCCCGCTGTGCCACAGCGCCGGCCCCGTGCTGGGTCTATACCATGGCAGATCCTCCTTTTGTCACTAATTCAGTTGTCAACCATTTGTCGAGCACCTGTGACACAGATAGTTTGCCATACGATTCCCTGTTATCAAGCATATTGGGAACTTGCTGTGTGGTGACATTGTCCTGGAGGTGTGTCCCAGGTGTGGAGGGGGTGCAGGGTCTCTCGGGTAGACTGGGCTGGGTACCTTATGTAGGGGAGGGCTCAGGTCAGTGTTGCAGTGGGGCTGTGACTAGAGTGATGGGAGGGAGAGATCTTTCATCTGCTGTTCACTTCCCAAATGGCTGCAATAGCGGGGCTGGGCCAAGCCACAGCGTGAATTCCATCAGGTCTCCCACAGGGGTGGCAGGAGCCCCAGCGCTTGAGCCCTCTTCCGGCTGCATTCCCAGGTGCATTAGCGGGGAAGTGGAGCAGCTGGGGCTTGAACCCAGCACTCTGGTGTGGGATATATTTGTTGCAAGTGGTGGCTTAGCCTGCTGCCCTGCAGTGCCATCCCCTGAAGACTTTCTTTAAAAACAGATTTATTTGAAAGAGTGACTAAAAGGTTAGGCCATCTTCCTTGTTTCCCAGGCGCATTGGCAGGGAGCTGGATGGGAAGCGGAGCAGCTGGGCCTTGAACAGATGCCCATATGGGATGCCTGCCATAACTTTGTTTTATACTTTTGTTTAACATTGGTACCTGCATATTTTACACTTGTTTCACAAATGATTTTTTTTGCAAATCATGTTAAATCCCTCTGGAACAGAGTAAGATAGTAAATGCATTAGACTTTTTTGATCTGAGAGTTTTGTTTTGCAGCCCTCAGTTACCCGTGGTGTATCGCTCAAGCCGCCCCATGCCCACTGTTAGGAAAGAGCCAGTCCCGACTGTGGTCGTCCAAGCAGTCTGCCACACAGCAACTACTGCTTGTAGCTGCCCTGTTCCTTACGTAGCCACTAGCCATATGTGCTTCGTTAGATTTAAAGTAAGTAAAATGCCGCTTTTATAAAAGATTTTTTTTTTATTTGAGAGAGTTACAGATAGAGAGGGAGAGACAGAAAGGACTTCCATCCATTGGCTTACTCCCCAAGTGGCCACAGTGTTTGGAGCTGTGCTAGGAGCTAGGAGTTGTGCTGAAACTAGGGGCCAGGAGCTTATTCAGGGTCTCCTTCGTGTGTGGGCCATGTTCTACTGCTTTCCCAGGCCACGGCAGAGAGCTGGATCGGAAGTGGAGCAGCCGGGACTTGAACCAGTGCCCTATGGGATGCCGGCACTGCAGGTGCAGCTTTATCCGCTACGCCACAGCGCCGGGTCCTGATGCAGGCTGTTTCTATCGGGGCGGAGGTTCTGTGGAGTACTGCTGCTTTGTCATTCATGTTTCGCCATGGGAAGGGTTATGTTTTGGCTCCTGTGTATTGCGAGAATATACCACGTGGGTACTCCTTGCTGAAGTTCTCACTTAGACGGACAGCTCACCGTTCTTCTGAGCCGCCCGAGAGGCTGAGCGAGCCCCCACCGTGGCTGCGGCTGCAGGCGGGTTCCCCCACTGTGCGCGCTGCATCTTTTTCCTCTGTAGGTGGTCATTTTCTTGCCTCCCTGTGGCTCCTCCTTCCTCTAACCTGTTTAGTCAGAACCTTTTCTGTTTAGTGGTGTGCTGTACTCTGTTCTTCTGAATCCGTTACCTGCGAACTCTGTTCTCTCTCTCTTTTTTTTTTTTTTTTTTAATTTTTTGACAGGCAGAGTGGACAGTGAGAGAGACAGAGAGAGAGGTCTTCCTTTGCCGTTGGTTCACCCTCCAATGGCCGCCGCAGCCAGCGTGCTGCGGCCGGCGCACCGCACCTATCTGAAGGCAGGAGCCAGGTGCTTATCCTGGTCTCCCATGGGGTGCAGGGCCCAAGCACCTGGGCCATCCTCCACTGCCTTCCCGGGACACAGCAGAGAGCTGGCCTGGAAGAGGGGCAACCGGGACAGAATCCGGCACCCTGACCAGGACTAGAACCTGGTGTGCCGGCGCCGCAAGGCGGAGGATTAGCCTAGTGAGCTGCGACGCCGGCTTGAGTGATGCTTTTTGAATGTCTTTCATCAGTCTGGGAAATTGTCAGCCAGTATTTCTTCAACTATTGTTTCTTTCCCTTCTCTCCTTTTCTATAAAGATTTGTTTATTTGAAAGGCAGAGTTACAGAGAGAGGGAGAGACAGAAAGAATCTTCATCGGCTGGTTCACTTCCTGAATGGCTGCAGTGGCCCACGCGGAGCCAGGAGTTTCTTCAGGGTCTCACACATGGGTGGCAGGAGCCCAGGTGTTTGGACCATTTTTCGCTAGCTGGATTGGAAGTGGAGCAGCCAGGACTTGAGTTGGCACCGTATAGATGCCAGTGTTGTGGGTGGCCCCTTATCTCAGTGCCCCGTGATGCTGGCCCCTCGCTCCTTTCCTGTCGAGTCTTGAGTTACCCTTAGGTGAAACCTTTCTCTGTGTTGTTTGTGTACCATGGGTACGTCTCTGCGTTTTCCACTCTTCTCTCTCTGAGCTTCTGTTTGAAAATTTTCTGCTGACCTCTCTCTAGTTCTCTGATCCTAATTGTCATCAGCCATCGTGTTCTTAATTTGTGGTATTGCATTTTTGAGTTATTATAGAATTTCTGTTTGACTCTTTTGTCAGTAAGTTCCTGTACTCTGTTGAAATTATCTTGCCATTTATCTTTTTTAAAATTATTTATTTTTATATAAAAGCGAGAGAAATATCAGTCTTACATCCACTGGTTTACCCCTCAAAAATGCCTGTAAGATTCGGGGTTGGACCAGGCCAAAACTTAAGAGCCTCGGACCCAGTCCAGGTCTCCTGTGTAGATGGCAGAGACCCAAGAACTTGAGCCATGCCTATTTCCTGGGATGGTACTAACGTGAAACTGAGTCAGAAATGGAGACAGGACCTGAACTGCGTCACGCCAGCATGGGTCAAGGGAGGCACAAGCCGAATCCCAGCCTTTGTACCAGACGCCTGTCCCTGTCTGTCTTCTTGAGCATACTGATTGTAGCTGTTTCAAAGAGTGTACCTGATAACTTCTTTAAGTTTTTGCTTTTATTTGAAAGACAGAGAGCTTCCATGTACTGGACCACTTTCCAGGTAGGTTGCAGGGACCCAAATATTTGAGCCCTCGCCTGGCTGCCTGCCAGAGTGTGCATTAGCAGGAAGCCGGATGGGAATCGGAGCTGTCCCTCTGAGGAACGTGGCGTGTTTACCAAGTACCTGCCCTATTGATAACTTTGTTATTACTGTTTGTCTTGTTGTGTTTAGTCATTTGATCCTGTTTTTTAAAGATTTACTTGAAAAACAGAGTGATAGAGATCTTCTGTTCATGGGTTCATTCCCTAAATGTCCCCCAAAAGCGCGCAATGGCTGCAGCTGGTCCAGACCAAAGCCAGGAGCCTGGCGCTCCCCCTGGGTCTCCCGCTGGGGCAGCAGGGGCTCAGGCTCTTGGGCATCCTTAGCTGCCTTCCCAGATGCATTACAAGAAGCTGGATTGGAAGTAGAGCAGCTGGGACTCGGACCAGCACTCTGATACGGGATTCCCATGTGGCAGGTTGCACTGTATCTCACTGCACCACCATGTCTGCCTGGTCATGTCTCTTTTTCTGACTGCTGAACACTGTGTGTGGAAAACTAAGGCCATTTCCAAGTTTCTGCCCTTTGCAAAATATTTACGAACACAAAGTCAACCTAAAAACTTCCTTTTTTTCAACAAATGGTGATGGAATAACCAGATATCACTTAATTGGCATAAAATGAACCTTCATCCACACCTTAAAACCATTCACAAAAAATATTTCATTGTGGATTAAAGACTTAAAAGCTAAAACTATGAAGTATTTAGAAGAAAACATGAGGGCCGGCACCGCGGCTCACTAGGCTAATCCTCCGCCTAGCGGCGCCGGCACACCGGGTTCTAGTCCCGGTCAGGGCGCCGGATTCTGTCCCGGTTGCCCCTCTTCCAGGCCAGCTCTCTGCTGTGGCCAGGGAGTGCAGTGGAGGATGGCCCAGGTGCTTGGGCCCTGCACCCCATGGGAGACCAGGAAAAGCACCTGGCTCCTGGCTCCTGTCATCGGATCAGCGCGGTGCGCCGGCCGCGGCGGCCATTGGAGAGTGAACCAACGGCAAAGGAAGACCTTTCTCTCTCTCTCTCTCTCTCACTATCCACTCTGCCTGTCAAAAAAAAAAAAAAAAAAAAAAAGAAGAAAACATGAGAGAATATCTTTGTGACCTTGGATGTAGGCAGACATCTAGGACACAACACTAACGTGTAAAAAAAAAATGACTATCAAATTAGACTTGCTCAAAATTAAAAAGTTTCCATCCAAAGACACCATTAAGAAAACAGATGTGTCCAGCACCACGGCTCACTAGGCTAATCCTCCACCTGCAGTGCCTGCACCCCGGATCCCTGGATTCTAGTCCCGGTTGGGGCGCCGGATTCTGTCCCGGTTGCCCCTCTTCCAGTCCAGCTCTCTGCTGTGGCCCGGGAAGGCAGTGGAGGATGGCCCAGGTGCTTGGGCCCTGTACCTGCATGGGAGACTAGGAGGAAGCACCTGGCTCCTGGCTTTGGATCGGTACAGCACGCTGGCCGCAGTGCGCTGGCCGTAGTGGCCATTTGAGGGGTGAACCAACGGAAAAGGAAGACCTTTCTCTCTCTCTAACTCTGCCTGTCAAAATACAAAACAAAACAAAACAAAAACAAAAAACACAGATGAACAGATGTGAGCAGATGTTGTGGTACAGTGGGCTAAGCCTGTGATGCATCCCATAGGAGCACCAGTTTGAGTCCCAGCTGCTCCACTTCCGATCGAGCTCCTTGCTAATGCTCCTGGGAAAGCAGTGGAAGACAGCTGAAGCATCTAGTTTCTGCCACCACGTGGGAGACCCGGATGGAGTCTTGGCTGCTGGCCTTGGCCTAGCCCAGCCCCAGCCATGGCAGCCATATGGGGAGTGAACCAGTGGATGGCCGATATCTCTCTGTGTCTCTATAACTCTGTTTTTTGAATTAGTAAGATCTTGAGAAAAAAAAAAAAGGAAAAGCATAAATGCAGGCCACAGACTGAAGGAAGGTATTTGCAATGCAAATATGTGACAAGTACTTGTTTCAAAATATATGAAGTACTCCTACAACTCCCACAACTCCCACAACTCTGACAACTCAGTGAAAAGTTGGGCTGGCGCTGTGGCATAGCGGGTAAAGCTACCACTTGCAGTGCCGGCATCCCGTATGGGTGCTGGTTTGAGTCCTGGCTGTTCCATTTTTGATCCAGCTCTCTGCTTTGGCCTGGGAAAGCAGAAGATGGCCCAAGTCCTTGGGCCCCTGCACCCACGTGGGAGACCTGGAGAAAGCTGGCTCCTGGCTCCTGGCTCCTGGGTTTGGATTAGCTTAGCTCTGGCTGTTGTGGCCAACTAGGGAGTGGGCCAGCGGATGGAATACCTCTCTCTCTTTCTCTCTCTCTGTCTCTCTCTCTCTCTCTGCCTCTCTGCCTCTCCTCCTCTCTCTGTGTAACCCGGACTTTCAAATAAATAAGAATTTTTTTAAAGATTTATTTATTATTTATTTGAAAGTTTGAGTTACACAGAGAGAGAAGGAGAGACAAAGAGAGGGAAAGAGAGAGGTCTTCCATCTGCTGGTTCACTCTCCAATTGGCCGCAACGGTTGGAGTTGTGCCAATCCTAAGCCAGGAGCCAGGAGCCAGGAGCTTCCTCCAGGTCTCCCACGCGGGTGCAGGGGCCCAAGGACTTGGACCATCTTCTACTGCTTTCCCAGGCCATAGCAGAGAGTTGGATCGGAAGTGGAGCAGCCAGGTCTCGAACCAGTGCCCATATGGGATGCTGGCACTTCAGGCCAGGGCATTAACCCGCTGCGACACAGTGCTGGCCCCATAAATAAATCTTTAAAAAAAAATGTTGGTGGGCTGGCGTTGTGGTGTAGTGGATAAAGCTGCCATCTGCATTGCCACATCCCATGTGGGTTCTGGTTTGAGACCTGGCTGCTCCACTTTTGATCCAGCTCCCTGCTAATGTGCCTGGAAAAGCAGCGGAAGATAACCCAGGTGCTTGGGCCCCTGCACCCACGTGGGAAATCCTGAAGAAGCTCCTCTCTCCTGTCTTTGGCCTGGCCCAGCCCCAGCCCCAGCCCCAGCCCCAGGCCCAGCCGTTGTGACCATTTGGGGAGTAAACCAGCAGATGGTAGTTATCTCTGTCTCTCTGTCTCTTCCTCTTTCTCTCTGTAAATCTTTTAAATAAATAAATCTTAAAATTTGGTCAAAAAACCTCTGTGTTTTATTAGAAAAGATACATAAGGACCAGTAAATGTAAATGTGGGATTAAGTTCTCAACAGCGTTAGTCATCGGGGATATGCAGTTTGAGTCACACGGAGGTAGCATTTCACTTCCTTGACGATGGTTATCATCCTAAAACTGGAAAAGAACAATGCCGACAGGATGTGGAGGAATTGGGGTCCATGGACAGACTAGTGGGCACGTCAGATGGTGCAGTTGTGGAAAAGCTAAACACAGAATGTGATAGACAAATTCCACTGCTAGGTGTATACCACAGGAAATGAAAAAGGACAAATGTTGTATGATTATTCTTACATGAAGTACCTAGAATAGCCAAAACAATTTTTTTTGAAGATTTATTTATTTGCAAGGCAGAATTTACAGAGTGGGAAGGCAGAGGCAAAGAGAGACAAATTTCCATCTGCTGATTCACTTCCCAAGTGGCCACAACTACCAGGGCGGGGCCAGGCAGAAGCCTGGAGCTTCCACTGGGTTTCCCACATGGGTGCAGGGTTCCAAGCACATGGGCCATCTTCTGCTGCTTTCTGAGGCCATAGCAGAGAACTGGATCGGAAGTGGAACAGCCGGAACTTGAACTGGTGCCCATGTGGGATGCCAGTGCTGCAGGCGGTGGCCTTACCTGCTGGCCAGCCTCGTGCATTATTTCCTAACAGAGCTGTTATAAACGAAAGCTGCTGTCGGATCGTTCTGTGTCCCCACTGGAATGGCTGAGTGAAGGTGAGTGACGGCACCACATTTTGAGGAGGCTGTGAAGCAGCAGAGCTCGCATACACTGTAGGTTGGAGTGTTAATGGTACACGCACTCTAGGACACATTTTGGCAACTTGAAATTAAGTTAGACATATATCTACCGTGGCCTCAGGTATTTACCCAAGAGAAACAGAGCTTGTTCACAGAAGACGTGCGGAGGATTCCTCTTAGCGTGTGGCTCATAATCAGACTTCAGAAGCAGCCGGGACGTCTGCCCCGGGATGGCACAAGGATGTGACCCGCCAGCACCCACGGCGTGGGTGGATCTCAGAAACACTGCATCGTGAGGTGCACAGAGCCTGTGCTGTGTGACCGTGTTGCCGTGGAGTTGTGCAGCTTCCACACGGGTGCCTGGGGGGTGCCTCTGTCATGGCTTAGCGTTCGAGGGTGCGCATTATCTGAATTTCTTCATGGAAGTTACTACCCCCTCCCTGCCACCCCTCACACAGGGTATGAGGTCAGGAACCCGGGAGCAGCTTTGCTGGGTGGTTCTGGCCCAGTGGCTTCCATGAGGGTGCTGAAGTTGTTGACCAGATCTGCGTCTTCTGAAGCCTGGCCGGGGCTTTGGGCACATGCACCCCTTCCTAGGTGTCTCCCGACACGGCAGCTGGCCTGTTGCGAGTGTTGTGCGTGCTGCCTGTGGAGGCTGGAGTGTCGCGCAGTCGGATCTTGGCAGTGATGTGCCCTGTGCACTGCTGTGCTCTGCTGGTTGGCGGGGTGGAAGGTGTGTTCCATGTGCACTGTGCACCAGGGTGGTACGTGCCAAGTTTCTGATGCTGCCAGTTTTCCTAGGGAACGAGATCAGTAACATCAGACGCTGTAAAGCAGCTGATGGGAACATGTAAAATTCTGTCTGCCTTGTTTTCTACTCCTGGATATTCGGAGTGACTTTAGTTTTTGGTAATTGAGAGACCGTCTTTATAATACACAGTCTCTTTGTTTACGTGAGTCTTTTCCCCTTCCCCTAAAAGGCGCTAGGTACAAGTAATTTAACTGGAGGTGGTCCCCGGCATCGGGAGCATGGAAAGGGTAAGTTAGACGTAGAAGCGATGCCTTACCAAGTTGCTGACTTGTAGGCAGCTGGCGCTCGGTCCCACTGGAGATCCTTGAAGACCTGTGTGGGATGCAGCTCGGAATTGCTCCTCTGAAGAAAGTAGGAGTGCATCACCTGTTGACCTGTTGCCTGCTGGTTGGGATTCATCCTAGGAGTCATCAAGAGATTGGATTCCGGGGGTGGGGCGTCAGACGGTCTGCCCTTCCTGGCTGCGGTTCGTGGTTGTCATTAGGCTGGAGGCCCTGAGACACAGCCACTGAATCTCCAAGTCCAAACCCACTTTTTGAGGGCCCCGCCTGTGGCAGCAGCCCCTGCTCTTCCTGATAGCAATGGCTGATCTCCCTGCCAGCAGGTAGCTGCTTTGTTTGCCACCTGGTTCCTAGGCTTGAGGGTTCCCAAAGCTGTTGGACTATTGCAGATGAACCCTCATGGAGGTGTTCTTCCTTTGGGACTTTGGGCTTAGTCTGCTACAGCCTAGAGGTGCAGGATTGGACGTGGTCTCTGTGGTGGGCTCCTGGAGTGGTGGGGTGGTGGCCAGGATTTGGGTGTTAGTCTTTCAAGGTTTGCTCTCTGGGCTTCCCTGCTCCCTATATAAAGGCTTTGCGTTTTTTCTGTCCTTGTTTGCCTGATGTTAACCCTGGCCACTTTTATTGGTGCTTTACACTTGATCTTAGCCAAAAGGCCGAGAAGCAGTTTATTGGTGCTTTGTATCATGGTGACATTGGAGCCTCTGTGAATCTGGTCACCCAGCCGGCCAGTGTTGGGGTCCAGATCCAAACTCTGAAACCCTCTTGACTTCCTCCTGGCACTGGAGATGCACAACTTTCTAAACAGCCTGTACTTGGGACACTTTGATTCTGCATGTGCAGGAGTCTGTCCCGGCACTGAATTTTATAGAGTGCAGGGAGCTCTGATTCCTGTCTGCCTGCCAGAGCTGAATGCAGACTGCCCTTGGCCCTTCTGAACACATTGGACTCTTCAGCTTCAGACCCGGTTCTAGCCGAGTGTCTCCACGCCGTTTCTGGTCTCTGGAGGTAGCTTGGGCTGAGTATCTAATTTGAAAAAGAAGCTCATTGCACTGTTCGGGATGCAGGGGAGGCGTGCACAGTGTGATTGTTCCCTGGGGCTGGCGTTTTGCACAGTGGGTTGAGCTGCAGCGTTCAGTGCTGACATCCCGTAGAGGAGCACACGTTTGAGTCCTGGTTGCTCCACTTCCTGTCCAGCTCCCTGCTAATGCACCTGAAGATGGTCCAACTACCTGGGCCCCTGCCACCTGTGTGAGAGACCTGAGTGGAGTTCTTGGCTCCTGACGTTGGCATAGATCAGCCCTGGCTTTTAATAGAAGATCTCTGTCTCTCCTCTGTGACTCTGCCTTTCAAGTAAGTAAGTAAATATTAAAATATTAATGCCTCTTACTTGATGGCTCTCTCCGTTGTGTAATGAAAGTCACACAGAGAGGGAGAGCAAGACAGTCTTTTTCATATTATCTCCCAGCAGTTGCCCGGCCTATTTTGAGGACTCCAAAATGTTGGACTGCATGGAGCAAGGGGAAGTCACGTGTTGGTGCTGATAGTCAGTCCATAGTAATTGCTCAAATTACTAAAAAGCTGTTAGCTTGGTTTACCTTGTTTTTCATTCATTTTGTTCATGTGTTCACTCAGTCAATGTGCACGTGACATCTGCCCACCTATGCTTACTGCTGCAACTATGGCTGATGCAGCAAAATGACCAGTGTTCAGCCTCCTTCCAGCTGCTGACATGGTACGCACAGCTCAGAGGCTGGAATGTGAAATTTATAAACATGAACCTTTTGTCTTCATTGTTTGCTCATATGCACGCACCTCAGGACTTGATGACCATTTCACCTGCTGTGGAAACCTTCTGTGTGCTGCCCTAACTTCCCCTGGTGATCTGCTCACCTCTTGGAGAACTTCTCATGGCAGTATCCTTGTCCCGTCACTGCCGACCAGCCCCGCTGAAGTGACAGCCGGCTGACGGCGGGGCTCCTCTTACCCTGGGACTCTCAGTGCCTTCCAGACCAGCACCCTGTCGTGAACACCTGGGCCTGTTGTTGCCATTTCTCGTGTAGTGTTCGTAAGTCCTTAGTTAGAAAGGGAGAGCACGGCAGACTTGTTGAGTGTCTCGGAAGTATCAGATGGTGGGTGGCTGGTTTCAGGAGGCAGGGAATGACGTGGTGTTGTAACTGTGCTGACTGACCTTCATGGAGATGGATGAAGCACACTCATCCTGTTCGTCTGTGTATACACACATACACGTGGGTTTTCCCCAGGCGTGACAGAGCTTCCTGCCCCAAGTGTCTTTGCACCAAAACATAACAAAAAGCCAAAAAACCCCCCACCAAAACCCCAAAAGAAAACCCACATGAACAGTCAGCTTCGTTAAGGATGCCATATGGCATTTTGACTCAACTATGATTCAGGTCAACTTTGTTGAGAGAGAACGTCAATTAAGTTCTTTTTAGAGCTTGATGGCAGTTTCCTTTATTTTCACGTGTGCCGTGAGCTGGAATACCACATGGAACTGTTTGGGAAGGAGCTCTGACTCAGGCATGGTCGGTGGGAGCCACCCCTCCTATTCAGTTGTCTTGAGTACACCAAGTAGACAGGAAGTTGTCTGCGCCAGCACATCAGGATAAAATCAGAATAAATAAGGTGTGTGTGGGGGTGCCGCCAGAGCCCTTAGGGCGGTTTCTCATCTCTCTGTTTTGCTTTTTTGTAGTGGTCACTGGACCAAAGTCTTGGTCACCAGGCTGGGCAAGCACAGGAACCCTGGGACTGTCACTAAGCTGAGCCTCAAGATACTGCCAAAGCCTAAGGAAGTTTTCTTTTAGTTAAAAACATGATTGATAGCTATGGGATACTGCTCAGAGCCATTGAGGAGTTCATATGCTTAGAACAGTGTGATCAGATGTGAGATCTGCTGTCACAGCACAGCCCTGGAGGGTGTGACCTGGAGACCTCAGTCCTCACAGATTGACTGTGGGTTCACTACTGCCCCAACTCTCTGCCTAAGAGCACAAACACATTCTCTATTTAATTTTCTTCTTTGTAAGGCTTATTTATTTGAAAGGCAGAGTTACAGAGAGAAAAGGAGAGAGAGAAAGAGATCTGTCATCTGTCTGCTGGTTCACTCCCCAGATGGTCCCAATGACCAGGACTGGGCCAGGCTAAAGCCAGGAGCTTCTGGGTCTCCCATGTGGGTACAGGGGCTCAAGGACTTGGGCCATCTTCTCCTGATTTCCCAGGTGCATTTAGCAGGGACCTGGATCAGAAGTGGAGCAGCCGGGATATGAACGTAAGCACATATGGGATACCAGCGCTGTAGGCTGCAGCTAACACTGGCCCCTCTCTGTTTTCTTACAGAGTTTTGTTTTGTCTTCTACGATTCCTGAATCCTGGAGTTATTTTTTGTACATAATTATAGGGGAGGATCTAATTCCATTGTTTTCCACGTGGATAGCGATTGTTGTAGCACTGTGTTGGGACAGAGCCTCCCCTACAGCTCTGTTCCGGCTCTGTCCCAGTAGCTTATTTCCTACCTCTGCCCCGGGCTGCTCTCAGCAGGAATGTGTTTGGGATTCTGTTGGTTCTTACGCACATGCATTTTGAATGTGTTGAGGACAGTGGGAGCTGGGAGCTTTTGCAGGTGAGGAGAGGACCTGTCTGTTCACAACCTTTTAAAATAGGGTCACCAGACCACACCAAATCTGGCCTACCGTCTGTGTCTTCATGGCCTATGAATTAAGAATGGTTTTTTCACTTTTTAAGTAGTTGAGGAAAAAGTAAAATTTCATGATGCATGAAAAGTGTACGAATTTTAAATTTTGTGGCCCTAAATAGAATAATCATGTACCTTTGTTTAGGTGTTGCCTTTGGCTAATTTTATATTACCAGGGTAGATTGAGAAGTTGTGACAGAAACTTTGAGGCCATCGAAGGCTGATTTTTTTTTTTTAAGGATTTATTTGAAAGAGTTAGAGAGGGGGGAAAGACCAGAGGTCGTCCATCTGCTGGTTTATTTCCCAGGTGGCCAAGCTGAGCCAGGAGCTAGGAGCTTCATCCGGGTCTCTCATGTGGGTGGCAGGGCCCAAGCACTTGGGCATCTTCCACTGTTTTCCTAGGCCATAGCAGGGCTCTGGGTCAGAAGTGGTGCAGCATAGGGGTGCTGGCATTGCAGCTGGAGGCTTTACTGCTTGCCACAGCACCGGCCCCTCAAAGGCTGAGATGTTGACTCTCTGGCGCTGTACAGAAAGAGCTGTGACCTCCCAAAATGCCTTGGTGTGGACTCTCAGCGGCAGCCTGAGTCCTGGCTGAGACATGGTGGAGTCTGGAGAAGTGTTAAAAAAGCAGATGTGTGGGCCGGCGCCATGGCTCACTAGGCTAATCCTCCCCTGTGGCGCCGGCACCCCGGGTTCTAGTCCCGGTCGGGGCGCCGGATTCTGTCCCGGTTGCCCCTCTTCCAGGCCAGCTCTCTGCTGTGGCCAGGGAGTGCAGTGGAGGATGGCCCAAGTGCTTGGGCCCTGCACCCCATGGGAGACCAGGAGAAGCACCTGGCTCCTGGCTTCCGATCAGCGCGGTGCACTGGCCGCAGTGGTGCAGCAGCCATTAGGGGTGAACCAACAGAAAAAAGGAAGACCTTTCTCTCTGTCTCTCTCTCTCACTGTTCACTCTGCCTGTCAAAAACAAAAACAAAACAAAAAAGCAGGTGTGTGGGTCTGCAGAGATGAGTTTCAGAAGTTGGCCCTACGCTGCTCGTGGCAGGAGATGGAACTTTTTTGTTTTCTGTTTTCAGTGGAGCTCAGTCGAACCAGTAACCGAGGTCTGTGATCCTGGATCTCTGAACTTGTGTGCGTTTTAATAGTGTTTCTCAGCCACAGTGCTTCAGCTGTGTAAGCCACATGTGCAGGTTCTAATGAGATCAGAGGTATGAGAGTAAATCTCCTAACTAGTGTGTGAGTCTTGGTCCAGGCTTTGTGAAGGCTCGCATTTAGTTCTCTTTTCAGCAGGAGGTCCTGCCTGATGAATTAATTGTGAAGTGTGTGCATAAAGTATGTTATACCCATCTAACCTGTTACATATAATCACAGGCAGTTGTCTTTAATTTTACTCAAACAGGGCTTGCCAAGATTAAACCTACAGATCTGTTCAGACTTGAAGGAAATGAAATTCTACCTTTTGTATAATTCAAAGCATTTCTTTTTGTTTGTTCTGTAATGTAACATTTCACTTACACATTGTCTTCAGGGTATGCATTCCTCTCTAATAGGAATGTCTAACGGTTGAATTTTAATTGTCCTTGTAAGTACTTTCTGCCTTCTGTGAATGAAGCAGCTAAGCTTTTTAAAGTCTTTGTGAATATTTTTTGTCAGTTTGGTTAAAGCAGAAATGACAGCAGTTATTATTATTAATAACGTTTGTAATGTAGGCATGATTGACTGATCTTTACCCGCTGTTTCGTTGCTGTTAATCCCGCACATATTTCTGCCTTGTCTTGACAGCCAGCGTGGTTGTGCAGATGGGAGCGCTTCAGGACCACTTGGGATCTGTAGTGGCGAATGGTTTTCTTTCAAGGCTTTGGGGAAGGCACAGAGAGAGTTAAATGCTTTCATAGCATTTACTGTCAGTGAACAAAAGCTTTGACCTCTCCTCATGAAAATCGTGTATATTGGTTAAAATATCATGAATAGCGACTGTAGCTGATAACTGTAGAGGAAAGAGTTTTTTCCTCCTTGTTACAGAGGTAGAGAGGTATTTGAGACGCATCCTGCTCTCAGGAAATCTAAAATAGTTGATAGGTTACGGCACTCTCCCCGTCTCCCACACGCTTATCCATTCTACTTTTCAACGAGGAAGGAGAAATTAGATGTTTGTTAAGTAGAGGTCCTGATATACATGCGTTGTATCTACATCTTGAAATGCGATCATTTTTAAGGCTCTGAGTCTGGGTTTTGTGGATTTCTTAGAGGGAAGGGAAGAGTTGAGCTGATGGTTCCCTATGTCCTCCTTTCAGTTCTTTCTGTTTTTTTATTTTATTTTATTTTATTTTATTTATTTGAAAGAGTGACACAGAGATTTTTCTATCCACTGGTTTACTCCCCCAATTGCCCACACAACTGGGCTGGGTCAGACTAAAGCCAGGAACCTATAACTCAGCCCAGTGTTCCACATGGCTGGCAGGGACTCAAGTGCTTAAGTCATCCATTGCTGTCTCCTAGGGTGCACTTTAGCTGTACTGGAAGTGAAGGCAGGACTTGAACCCAGGCACTGTGCTGCCACACCTGCCCCGACTCAGCTTGGCTTCCTGGGTGCTTGGACTTGAGAACAAGGTCTTGATGTAGGCAGAGGGCTCTGTGTGTGAACAGTCTCATCACTGCTCAGGCTTGACCTTGGGCAGATTCAGTTAGTGTCCGTTCTGGACCCTACAGAGAGGAAAGAAGATAGCATTCAGTTCCCAGTGACTTGCATTCTAACTGGAGAGTGAAAGTCAGTGGGCTTCAGTCTCAGGAACGGAGTGGGGCATAGATAGGGCCGGAGTTTACTGGGCTGTGTGTTTCCAGGAAGCTTCCGAGTACAGGGGATTCTCGCAGGCAGCACACCCAGTGGACATGGCCTGGAGCAGCTTTCTGCTGGAGTGGTAGGTTTGAGCAAAGACACAGGACCAGAAGTGCTTGTTTCCAGGATCCACGGTGTATAGCTG
The DNA here is from genome assembly GCF_051225735.1 of Oryctolagus cuniculus. Taxonomy (NCBI): domain Eukaryota; kingdom Metazoa; phylum Chordata; class Mammalia; order Lagomorpha; family Leporidae; genus Oryctolagus; species Oryctolagus cuniculus. The sequence goes on from NC_142877.1 coordinate 120,455,488, forward strand.
TGCCAGTGGTCACCCTCCCCGTGTGTGTGTGTGTGTGTGTGTGTGTGTATGTGTGGGGGGGCGGGTTGAAGAGCACAGATGAGTATAAAAGAGACAGAAAGCGATCTTCATCTGCCGTTTCGGTCCCCAGCTGCTCACAACAGCCAGAGCTGGGCCAGGCGAAGTCAGGAGCCTGGAACTCCATCTCCATCTCCCGTGTGGGAACCACCGCTCTGCCTCCCAAGTGCTCATCAGCGGGAAGCTGTGTTGGAAGCAGAGCACAGTTGGAACCCAGACATTCCGTTATGGAATGTGGGTGTCGTAACCTCTGAGCCGAATGCCCGCCGTACTTTTTTCTTTTTTTAAAATTAAAAATCTTTTATTTGAGAGATGGGGGAGTGGGAAGAGAGGTTGATTGATTGAGAATCAAGATCCCATCCACTGGTTCACTACCCAAATGCCTGAAACAGCCAGAGTGAGGAACTCAATCCTGGTCTCCCATGTGGTGGTAGGAACCAAACTATGGAAGCCATCCATTGCTGCTGCCTCCCATGATCAGCGTTAGTAGCAGCTGGAGCTAGGAATTGAACTTGAACTGGGGCATTCCATGTAGGGTGTGCACAGGCTTCCCAACCTGGTGCCTTAACCAGTGGGCCGAATGCCCACATCCAGATCCACCTAAAGGCCAAGACCAAGAAAAGGTCCTAAGTGTTGGGATCTCTATGATCTTTTCATAAGATCAGACCACACCATCTGGGGTCCCAGAAGTCTGATGTACAAGGAGGGCATTGTTTCCTCTGTCCTGGAAGTGTCCTCTGCGGCCTCTGAGCTGTGCAGTAAGCTGGGGCAGCTTGGTGCCAGCTCCTCCAAGTCTGGTTAGTTCAGGAAGAGCTGTAGGGGAGCCCAGGGACAGTGGTCATGCGTCTGAGTCCAGCAATCTCTTCAAGGGCCCTGCTGCAGTTCTCCCGTCACATTTTACAGATCGCTGCTTCTGTAGGGGTCTGTGAGATGAGGAAGCTGGCCTGCGTTTGCGTGTCCTGTTGCTCTGGGTGACAGCCAGTGGGGGCAGAACTCCCGGCACAAGAGGCAGGCGGAAGTTGAGGTGCACAGAGGGCCAGCTGCAGGTTCGTCCTTGTCCTGGGCATGCACACTTTGCACGTCCCTCTCCCTTTCTCCGGGTTCCCGTCCTGTCCTCCCTCTCTGTATCCACACGCATGCAATGGGATACATGGAAGTTGGGTGTGCTGCCACATGCCTGTGTCAGGGAGTGGACAGCGCACCTGTCCTCCAGCCCACGGCCTCCAGGAGAGCTGTTTCCGGTGACCAAACTTAGGTGCATGCTGGGTGATGAGGCACGTCCGTAAGCAGGACTGGAATTTGGATTCTTACGGGATGAGAAGTAGCTTGGTCCGAATATTTCTGTTGGAATAGTGACTGCCAGTTATGGACTGGCTGAAGTTACTTAACCTTATCTCTGCCTAGTTAATCTGTGAAGTGGAGAGCGCAGTGCTGGCCTGCCAGTGTTACTGCAGAGATTAAATGAGATGAGTGAGAACAGTGTCTGTAGTTAGGGCTCAGGAAGTAGTAGCTCTTCTGTGTTGTAAGTGAGGAGCAGGAACAGACAAGCCCAGCAAGTGGAGCGGGTTCCCAGTGTAGACATTGTCTTCTCTTCCTGATTTGTGACAGTTTTGTCCTCTTGCAGAGAAACAGCACCCAGGACTATATTCCAGAGAGTCCTGGATATCCTGAAGAAATCTTCTCGTGCAGTTGAGCTGGCCTGCAGAGACCCATCCCAAGTGGAACATCTGGCTTCCAGCCTGCAGCTCGTAACAGAATGCTTCAGATGTCTCCGGAATGCTTGCATAGAGTGTTCTGTGAACCAGAATTCCATCAGGTGTAGTATTCCTCGTGGTTTCACACTCACCTGTGTGTGTGCGCATGCTGGTTCTGTCTGGTGGAGGTGGTTTCGCTGTTGTGCTGTCACTCGCTGTTAACTACCAGGTTGTCCTTTGCGTTTCCCTGGGGAGGCCCTGTCTTGGGCCAGTGTCCTGTACACACAGAATAGAGTGTGTTTCATGTTAGGGGTTATTTTGGCTTCTTACCATATTCAGAGCATGTTTCAAAATATTTGGTTCTGTGCATAGCACCGTGGGTTGGACCTTGATTTTCATTCCTTTTTCTAGATTGTCCGTGCTGAAGTTCATGTGCAGTTCTTGAACTCACTTTTCTTAGTTGTAAATTTAATTGCTTTTAATGTTTTAACTTATTACCCTTGTGTTTACTTTGACCAAAAGCATATTTTGCAGCTTTTCAAGAGGACCTGTTTTTCCTTAAGATCGTGTGAAGTACCAGGCTCCACTTACACCTATTTCGTGTGTGGGGTCTTCAGAAAGGTTATGGGAAATTCATATTATGAGAAAACTAGCATGGACTTCAAAATTTTTTGTACCAAAAGAAACATCTTTTAATTCCATTTTCCTTGAGCATTTGTGAAGTGTTTTCATAACACGCGTTTTAAAGAATAAAGAACCAGCAGAATTCTCAGTGCTCTGCTGCTCCTTTTCATGTGAATCTCTCTTCTCTGATGGAGATGTTTCCTTTTTGATTCTGTGGAATCTACTTTCCATTAAAACTGCTATTTGAGATGAAGTCAGAGGCCACCGGCAGGAGGCCCACCTCTCTTTCCTGGACCTGTCTGCAGACAGAGCCCCCAGGCTGCCTGTCACTGGGCCGGGCCAGGGGAGGCTGCTGTGGAAGCCACTTGAGGGACTCCCTGCGCTGCCCTGAGGCTTGGATCTGATTAATGAAATCTTTAAGATCAAAGCAGAGAGGGATAAAAGCTACAGTTGTTTAACCAAACCTGCCATCTGTTTCCAGAAAGAGAGATGGAAACAGGACTACTGTTGCTAATAGTAGTTGCCATAAGTAGTCATGTGCTGGGAGCGTCTAGCTGCATGGCTAGTTCCCTGTGTCCTTGACCAGGTGGGCAGACTCTGAGGTGTGATGGGAGGGCAAGGGAGCCCGAGGCTGTGGGCGCCTGGGTCAGTTCAGCGAGGGGGAACATGAGCCCCCTGCGCATGGAGCTGCCCCAACGCCAGGGTTTGTTCCGTGTGGTTTGCTAGCTGTATCTTGTTTGATCCTTAGAACAGAGCAGAGTCGTCGTAACCTGCGGTCCTTTTTTGACAAAAGAAGAAACTGTGACTTAGGTGCAGTTGTGGTCTGGGAGTCACTGAGTCAGTGAGGGAGCCTGGGGCAGTCTCTGACTCAGGACCTGTGGCTCCAGACCAAGGCTGTAGGCACAGAAGCAGTCTGCTGCGGCTGTCCCGCCACCCACGCACCCGCCCGTGGACTCCTGCTCCGTCCTCTGTGTGCCCACCTGAGCCTGATACGTGTTGGGGGTCTTTGTGCCAGTTTGCTCCTTGTGAAGTGGGCTGGCAGTGTCTTCCTCCCTGGTGAATACCCCCGATCCTGCCGAGCTGCCTCTGCTGCGGGGGAGAGTGGTACAGGTTCATGGTCGTGTGATAGTGTTACTTTCTATTGAAACAGTTTTTATTTTGTGGTAATACAGGCAAGCCTATCAAAATTCAAACATTACAAAACTAAATACTGCCGGCGCCGCGGCTCACTAGGCTAATCATCTGCCTGCGGCGCCAGCACCCTGGGTTCTAGTCCCAGTTGGGGCGCCGGATTCTGTCCCGGTTGCCCCTCTTCCAGGCCAGCTCTCTGCTGTGGCCAGGGAGTGTAGTGCAGGATGGCCCAAGTACTTGGGCCCTGCACCCCATGGGAGACCAGGATAAGTACCTGGCTCCTGCCATCGGATCAGCGCGGTGCGCCGGCCGCTGCGGCCATTGGAGGGTGAACCAACGGCAAAGGAAGACCTTTCTCTCTGTCTCTCTCACTGTCCACTCTGCCTGTCAAAAAAACAAACAAAACAAAAAAACTAAATACAGAGGCAAAGTGTCAGACTTCTGACAGGGCCATCAAAGCAAGGGCTGTGTGTGTGGTAGTGGTATCTTTAGTACCTGCAGCTTACGGTCAGGCTGAACTGCAGAGGAACATTTAGGGTGTTTTTTACTTCTAGGATTGTATTCACTGCTGATTTTCAAAGGGAAATTCTCACTGTTTTGGGTCGGAAATACAGCAAGGATTCTAGAAAGGATTTTGTGGCTAACTTTGGTTAAAGCCATCTTTCTGAGGCATCAGGACTCAGATCGCAGCCGTGTGTGTTTTCTGGCGTTTAATTTTAGTTACTGAAGAGTTAACAAGTGTGATGCTATTAGGGCCTAGACTTTTTTTTTGTCTGAGTGTTGCAGTTTGCGGGCACCAGGGCTGTCCTTTGCCGAGGAATATAGAACGGGGGGCAGGGGTGCAGTTTAGCGCCCACACGCAGTCTTAGGGAACTCCTGTGCGTGCTCAGGACTGAGGGCACTCAGCTGTGTGTGGATAGAACCCTGTTGGTGTGGCCACTCGTCATCTCCGTTAGATTTCTCAGCTCTTCATTAGATGAGGGTGCTTAAAAATTTTAATGGAAAAGTGGAATTAAAAGGTAAGTTTATTTTGGTACACAATTTTTTTGAAATCTATATAATTTTCACATAGTATGCATTTTCTATGAACTTTTTGAAGACCACCCAAAAAAGCAAAACTGCCTTAGGCAAATGTGAAAGAATGAATTGGTTGTAGTCCAGTAAAACTTCATTTTTATTTTTTATTTTCATTTTTATTTTTATTTTTTTTGACAGGCAGAGTGGACAGTGAGAGAGAGAGACAGAGAGAAAGGTCTTCCTTTACCGTTGGTTCACCCCCCAGTGGCTGCGTGGCTGGCGCACCGCACTGATCCTAAGGCAGGAGCCAGGTGCTTCTCTTGGTCTCCCATGCAGGTGCAGGGCCCAAGCACTTGGGCCATCCTCCACTGCCCTCCCAGGCCATAGCAGAGAGCTGGCCTGGAAGAGGGGCAACCGGGACAGAATCCGGCGCCCCGACCGGGACTAGAACCCAGGGTGCCAGCGCCGCAGGCAGAGGATTAGCCTAGTGAGCCGCGGCGCTGGCCAAAACTTCATTTTTGAACCCTGAAATTCAAACTTCATAAAATTTCCACGTATGAAATTATATTTTGATTATTTTTCACCACTTAGAGAGCAAAAACCGTCCTTAGTTTACTGGCCAAACGGAAATAGGCAGCAGGCTCATTGGCCTGCGGGGCTGTGTGCAGAAGAAGCTGGACGGGAGGTGGCAGAGCTGCTTTCTGGGAGTTGAGTCTGAGCTACTTTGCCAGTGTCTGCACAGTTTGCAGAAGAGGAGGTGGGGTTGGGGCACCCAGCCCGCAGGCACACCCGTCCTGTCTGTGTTGAGGCCCCCAGCCCGCAGGCACACCCGTCCTGGTCTGTGTTGAGGCCCCCAGCCCGCAGGCACACCCGTCCTGTCTGTGTTGAGGCCCCCAGCCCGCAGGCACACCCGTCCTGTCTGTGGAAGCTCCTTCAGTAGATTGGCACCTCACGTGGGTCTGGAGAGTCCACCCACTCACATTGGGCTGCTTCCCTTTAGGCAGGAACGTCTTGACATGGTTCTGATTCGGTTCAGGTGAAGTGAAGAAGATAGAGAACTATTAGTTTCCTGTTGCCTCTGTAAGAAGTCATCACAAATTTAGGGGCTTACAGCCACAGAAAATGTTGTTCTGTGGAGGTCAGGAGTCTCTGATGCGTCTCCTTGGCCTGAGTTGAAGTATCTGCAGGGCTGGCATCTGGGTGCTGTAGGGAGAATCCACTTCCCTGAATTCCAGCGCCAGAGGCTGCTCGCATTGCGTGGGTCACGGCCCCGTCTTCCCTCAGGGCAGCCACATGGCATCTAACAGGCCCACTCCCTGACTTGCCCGCCCTGTGTCCTAGTCATGAGGACACGAGGACACAAGGACATTAGTTCAGCCAGAGAACCTAGAATGATCTCCCCATCGAGAACTGGTTTAGTGTCCTCTCCCAAGTCTCTTGTGTTTTCTGGCACCAACTGCACGAGCAGCAATTCAGTTGTCCTCTGGTGCTGTTAGTGGTAGCTGCCTGAAGTTAGTGGTGTCAGATCTTGAAGCTCAAAGGCTCGGTCCTCTGACTCAGCTCCCCATTTAGACACCAACTGAAAAGGGGGTACCCAGGATATTCATGTCTGTCCCTGAATTCGGGGGTTCCTTGGTCCCCCGAAGCTTCAGTTTGCTAGGAAGGACTCAGAGAATTGAGGACATCGTTGACTTCCTGTCACTGGTTCATTAGAGAGGATACCACTCGGGAGTAGCAGGCAGAACCAGAGGCGCCTGCCGCAGCAGGCGAGGGCAGAGTGCTGGCTTCCCGGCTCCTCGGGGGATGGCGGCGTCCCAGCAGCTTTCTGTGCTCACCGATCTGGAAGCTCTCCAGAGCCTTGCTTGAGTAAATGGTTAGCCATTGGCCATTGACTTCAGGCTTGACTGTTCTCGGCCCTGAGCTCCCTGGCGGGGCTGAGAGTTCCAGCTCTGATCACCTGGTTGCTTCCTCTGGCCGCCAGCCGCCGTGGCCCCACGCGGAGTTCCTGAGCTTGTGATGGGTTAGAAACGCTGCTGCCGCCATCCGCTCGGGAAAGCAGAAGGGTTCGGGACTCTGAGCCAGGGTCCGAGGACGAGGACGAAGCACAGATTTCTCACTGTGCCACGTCTGTGTTGCCCTCTGAGGTGACATTTTCACAGGATCCAGCATTTAGGATGTGGACATCTTTGGGAGACTGTTCGACAGTTCATCCTTTTGCCATTAAACCTTCATGTCTGTCCGGCATGCACAACGCGCTCATCCCTTGTGAAGGCCTTCTCAACCCAGTACAGCATCAACTCAAGTTATTTTTTTTAAAGATTTAGTTATCTCTCTGAAAGTCAGAGTTACACAGAGAGAGGAGAGGCAGAGGCAGAGAGAGAGAGGGAGAGAGACAGGTCTTTCCTCTGCTAGTTCACTCCCCAATTGGCTGCAATGACTGGAGCTGCGCTGATCTGAAGCCAGGAGCCAGCAGCTTCTTCTGGGTCTCCCACACGGGTGCAGGGGCCCAAGCACTTGGGCCGTCTTCTACTGTTTTCCCAGGTACATTAGCAGGGAGCGCAATCAGAAGTAGAGCAGCTGGGTCTTGCACTGATGCCCATCTGGGATGCTGGCACTTCAGGCCAGGGTGTTAGCCCGCTCTGCACCACAGCGCTGGCTCCTCAGCTCGAATTTAATATGTCTTCTAGTTCTCGTCACTGATCACCTAAAGTATACACGGGTGGGACTCGGGGATGCTAAGAAATCATCTGCTCTGACAACACAAGCATGGGAGTAACAGGTCTCCTGTGGCTGCAGTGGCCAGGGCTGGGCCATGCTGAAGCCAGGAGCCTGGAACTCCGTCCAGGTCCCCACACGGGTGCAGGGACCTGGGCGCTTGGCCATCCTCCACTGCTTTCCAGGCACATTAGCAGGGAGCTGGATCAGAAGTGGAACAGCTGGGAGTTGAACCAGCGCCCGTATGGGACGCTGGATCGCAGGCTGAGGCTGAACTGCTGTTCCACGACACTAGCTCTGATCTCAGAGAATTTTGAAACGTAGTTGTGAAACAGCTGCAAGGCTGGGGAAGACTCCTCCCTGACTGGAGGCGCCACAGCCCTTTTCTTGAAGGAAGACGCCTGCCGTTCGCAGCTGCAGAGTGTTGTCAGCTGGTCTCCGGCTGTGGACTCTGGGAGTCTGACAGCCTTGTGCCATTTCAGTCCAGGCTGGCAGTGCCGCTGCTGGAGTAACCTTCTCAAAGCCTTGTGGGTCTCCCTTAGGCGCCAGCAGGAGGTTGTGCAGCCACACCCTGTGCTTACTCTCCAAAGCAGGCCTCTTCCTAGGTTTAGCATCTTTTGCAGTCTGCACAGACAGAATTCTCGTGTTCACTGCACTCAGCAAGAAGGATCAGGCCTCACCGTCAGCATTTGCCTGAAATCTGCTCTGCAGAACAACCAACTCATTGTTTACGTTTTGCGATCCACATAATTAGAGGGTAGAGTTCAGCTCATCTTTTTTTTTTTTTTTTTTTTGAAGATTTATTTTATTTATTTGAAAGGCAGAGTTACAGAGAGGCAGAGGCAAAGAGAGAGCGAGAGAGGTCTTCCATCTGCTGGTTCACTCCCTAGGTGGCTGGTACGGCCGGAGCTGCACTGATTTGAAGCCAGGAGCCAGGAGCTTCTTCTGGGTCTCCCACACGGGTGCAGTGCCCCAAGGAGTTGGGCCATCCTCTATTGCTTTCCCAGGCCGTAGCAGAGAGCTGTTTCAGAAGTGGGTCAGCCAGGACCTGAACTGGTGCCCATATTGGATGCTGGTACTGCGGGCGGCGGCTTTACCTGCTACGCCACAGCTCCGCCCCTGTTGTTTCCTTCTTAGCCCTCCCCAGGAGTGCTTTCAGCATTGGCGATTCTGCCAGCGGTCTGTGGAGTGCAGCACGGGCTTTTCCTGTCACTGCTTCTCAGACCCTGCACCAAGTTCCAAAGCCACGTCCATGCTGTTAAGTGTCCTGCTTCTGCTGCCCCAGGCGAGGTTGGTTTCCCGGCACTGTGTTACAGATTGTTGAAACAGCACACTCTGAGTACCTGACAGTTCTGGGACTCCGAGTCTACGTGGGAGGTGCGTGTGCTCCTTCCTGCAGCCGTGGGGAGAATCAGCCGGCTTCCTTTGCTCTTGCAGTGTCTGGAGGCCACGTGTTCCTTGGCCTGTGGCCCTCCCAGACTTACTTTCCTGTCTGCATAATCCTGGAAGATCTTCCCGTTGTAAGACCCTTCAGTAGTCTCATTTGTGAAGTCCCTTTTGCCATGTGAGGTTGCGTGTTCACAGATTCGGGATTTAGGATGTCGATGTCTTCGGAGGAGAGTTGCTCCGCCTGTGACGGGGTCTGTTAACCAGTGTTCTTAGCATCACGCATGGAGTTGTTACTTGAAATGCAGTGTTAAGAAAAACATACATCTAATTTTGTCTTTTTTTAAACTTGGTACAGAAACTTGGATACAATCAGTGTCGCTGTTGATTTGATTCTGCTGTTTCGGGAACTGCGAGTGGAACAGGAATCTCTGTTGACAGGTAACCTGCACTACGAATTCATGGTTATTTTTATCTTTGGGAAGCATTTAAAGCTAGTACTTTGAATATCAGATCATTCATTGCAGCAGATGTTCTGTAACTTAAATAGTGAAATATTAAAGGATTCCCGTGACAGGAAGTGACAGCAGCTTCCTTTGCTGCCTGTTGGTGGCTGACTTGTGGCCCCACCTCCCCCTCGTGTGCTGAAGTCTTGTCTTCTCTGCTTGGCCACCGTGACAGAGCGCCTGTGCCCAGGAGGTCTGTCGGCAGTGCGCGTTGCTCGTAGTTCTGGGGTCTGAGAAGTCCGAGATCGGGCGCCGTGGATCTGTGTCAGCTGAGAACCTGCTCTTTGCCTTAAACATGGTTCCTTCTTGCCGTGTCCTCATGTGGTTTAAGGGCAAAGGGACAAAGAAACTCCCCTCCAGCCTCTGTTAGGAGGTGCCCATCCCATGAGCCTGGTCGGCTCCAAAGGCGCTGCTGCTTACTGTCGACACATTGTGGGCTGGATTTCAACCACACTCGGACAGAAAAGCCTTAACCCCTGTTTGCAGAAAGTGACTGTCCTTGGAGGTAGGGTCTGTAAAGAGTTGGTGGAGGTGAAGTGAGGACATGGACCGGCTCCCTTGTAAGAAGGGATCAGAGCACCAGTGCGGAGTAGAGGCCTTGGGTGGGCGTCTGCCGGCAAGGAGCTGGGCCCAGCTGACATCGCCGTCCTGATAGCCTTCATCCTGGGCTTCCAGCTCCAGAGCTGCCGGGGGATAAGTGTGTGTCTGTGGTGCAGGGACCAGCAGGTTGTTCTAGGCTGCAGATGAGATTTCAGCAGTTTCCAAAGCTTAGAATGACCTTGTGGTGCCCACATTGCCATGAGGGGAGCTCGGTACGAGATCTGCTAAAATCGAATGCCTAGTGTTAGTGGGCTGGCTGCGGACGGCTGTTGGTTTAGGGTCAGAGAAACGCCAAGCTTCTTAGTTTGAAGAGCTGGAGGCTTTCTAGCCTTTCCCAAATGTTTCTGGTCTGTGTGCGACCAGCATTCGCACCTCTCCTTTGACAAGGGTTGTTAGGTTACCACAATATTTAACAAAACTATAGGATTTTAATGTATCATCTGTGTATCCAAGGAACTGAAATAATATGGTATGTTATTTGGTAATCTTATTGTAAATACTTGTATGTAGGCTTGTAAAGTAGATATACTGAATTATAGTTTAAAAGTTTTTGGGGGGCCGGCCCCGTGGCTCATTTGGTTAATCCTCCACCTATGGCGCTGGCAAGCCATATGGGTGCCGGTTCTAGTCCTGGTTGCCCCTCTTCCAGTCCAGCTCTCTGCTGTGGCCCAGGAAGGCAGTGGAGGATGGCCCAAGTGCTTGGGCCCCTGCACCCGCATGGGAGACCAGGAGGAGGCACTTGGCTCCTGGCTTCGGGTCGGTGCAGCGCCGGCTGTGGTGGCCATTTGGGAAGTGAACTAATGGAGGGAAGACCTTTCTGTCTGTCTCTCTCCCACTGTCTGTGACTCTACCTGTCAAATAAAAAAATAGTTTTTGTTTTATTAGAGAATGCCTTTACCTGATCAAATAATTCAGTGGATGCTTCTGTAAATGTGCACTCCTGCTGTGTCTAGTGCAGAGCGTGCCTGCTGAGTGGGTCCCTACACAGGTCTGAGTGCTCACAGTGTCCTACGAGGCGTGCCTGCGTTATGCCGTTGGCAGGTAGGTGAGAGCAGAGGCCAGAGTTTGGTTTTTGCAGGCACAGAAGCTAGAGTACCAAGGTGAGACAGGCTAAAATAGCGTGATGGTGGTGTTGCCTGGCTTAGTTAATTCTTTTTTTTTTTTTTTTTTTTTTTGACAGGCAGAGTGGACAGTGAGAGAGAGAGAGACAGAGAGAAAGGCCTTCCTTTTTTTCCATTGGTTCACCCTCCAATGGCCACTGTGGCTGGCGCACCGCGCTGATCCGAAGCCAGGAGCTAGGTGCTTTTCCTGGTCTCCCGTGCGCGTGCGGGGCCCAAGGACTTCGGCCATCCTCCACTGCCCTCCTGGGCCACAGCAGAGAGCTGGACAGGAAGAGGAGCGACCGGGACAGAATCCGGCTCCCCAAACCGGGACTAGAACCAATGTGCTGGCACCACAGGCGGAGGATTAGCCTATTGAGCCATGGTGCCAGCCATAGTTCATTCTTATTCTGGACTGTGATTTCTTAGTGTTTGCATTTTAAATTTAATTTGCTAAAATTCTTGGGTCTATTTGATTTAGAAACTATCCTTTTGGAATTGACAGTTTCTTTTCTTTTCTTTTTTTTTTTTTTTAAAGATGTATTTATTTACCTGAAAGTCAGAGTTACACAGAGAGAGAAGGAGAGGCAGAGAGAGAGAGGGTTCTTCCATCTGCTAGTCCATTCCCCAGTTGGCTGCAATGACCAGAGCTACACTGTTCTGAAGCCAGGAGCAATGAGCCAGGAGCTTCTTCCAGGTCTCCCACGTGGGTGCAGGGGCCAAGGACTTGGGCCATCTTCTACTGCTTTCCCGGGCCATAGCAGAGAGCTGGATGGAAAGTGGAGCAGCCTGGTCTCGAACCGGTGCCCATATGGGATGCTGGCACTGCAGGTGGCGGCTTTACCCTCTATGCCGCAGCACCAGCCCCAACAGTTTCTTTTTAAAAATTCACTACATCATAAAGAATTTATACACAAGAGGGGCTGCGTGGAGACCTGGAAGAAGCTCCTGGCTCCTGGCTTCAGTTTGGTGCAGTTTTGGCTGTTGCAGCCAATTGGTTAGTGAACCAGTGGATGGAAGACCTCTCTCTCTCTGCCTCTCCTCTCTCTGTATATCTTTCAAATAAATAAATAAATCTTTAAAAAAAAAGAATTTATACACAAGATGTTTGCCTTGGTTTCTTTTTTTTTTTTTTTTAAAGATCTTATTTATTTATTTGAAAGGCAGAGCTATGGAGAGAGAAGGAGAAAGAAGGAGAGATTTTTCCATCTGGTTCACTCTCCAGATGGCCGCAGTGGCTGAGGCCAGCCAGGCGGGAGGCAGGAGCTTCATTTGGGTTTCTCACACAGGCACAGGGGCCCAGTACTTGGGGCATCTTTCACTGCTTTTCCAGGTGCATTAGCAGGAATTTGGATTGGAAGTAGAGCATCTAGGACTCAAACTGGCGCCTACGTGGAATGCCCACGTCACAGGCGACAGCCCAACCTGCCGAGCCATGATGCCGCTCCCAGCCCCAGGTATTTTTTTAGTAGTGATAGTGTCTTCAGTGTCCTGAAAAAAATGAAAGGTTGTAGGATTTAAATGTAAAATGTTTTTAAGATGTTATATACTTAAAGGTATTTTTGTAACCCCATTTCATAATTAAAAAGTAAGCCTCAGTACTCAAAATTGCGAGATTAAAAGTCAGCAATAAAGTACATGTTTCCCTGTGTTGCATGGAGAGGCAACTATTTTTGAAATCTGTGTGGTGTGGTAATTCAGTAAGAAAGTCCAGAGTGCTAGGTTTTGTAATTGCTGAAAAATACTCATGTGGTGTGTAGTGTGTCACTGGCAAAACTGGCACGCACTGGTGGGCACAGGTAGTCTTCTATTTTAATGACGTATTCCTAAATAAAGCACAGGGGAAGTGTGGTGCAGATGCTGTGCTTAAACCTCCGTGACACGGAGCCAGCCCTGCACCTGTGCAGTGGCCTTGAACCTGCCCACCTACACGAGCGTCTCCCCTGGCGCCAGGCATGCTTCTCAGCCCAGCTTTAAGGATGTTTGTATTTTATTTATTTTCATCTGCTCGAAAGGTAGAGCGACAGAGAGAGCGTGTGAGAGATCATCCACCCACTGGTTCACTCCCCAGATGCCTGCAATAGTGGGGGCTGGGCCAGGAGCAGCCATGGAACCATCACCTGCCCCCAAGATGCACTCGCAGGAAGCTAGCTGGAAGGCAGAGCTGCCAGGGCTGGGCTGGCCCTCCAGTGTAGGATACAAGCGGGGTGCGCGTGTTGCAGGTGGTGACTGGACCCTGTGTCACCCCACCCATCGCCTCTCAGCATTCGGGGCTCTCCTACTTTCCATCTTCAGAATATCTTCCCTTAGCTCTGTCCCCTCTAGTCCTTTTGGTCTTTTTTTCTGATCTATCCCAAATTTTCTACAAAAAACTTACATGGTTTTACAATATATGGTAAACGATTAGTCCATTCTTCTTTCATGGGTTTAGTTTTTGACTGAAGCAGGTAGATGACCTAAAGAAAAACTTAAAGGAGCAGATATCTGAAATCCCTCATATGAGCCAGTTTGAGGAATAAATTTGTTGTTTGATTGGTGGCTTGGCTGTCATTTTCCATCCACTAGTTCACTCCCCAATTGGCTGCCGCAGCCTGAGCTGTGCCGATCCGAAGCCAGGAGCTTCTTCTAAGTCTCCCACATGGGTGCAGGGGCTCAAGGACTTGGGCCATCTTCTACTGCTTTCCCAGGCCATAGCAGGGAGCTGGATCGGAAGTAGAGCAGCTTGGACTTGAACGAGTGCCCATGTGGGATGCCAGCACTGCAGGCGGCAGCTTTACACGCTGTGCCACAGCACTGGTCCCTAAAATTTGTGTATTTGAAAGGCAGGCAGGTGTGCGTACGTGCATGTGTGTACACACACACGCTGTCGCACACATGCATGTGCAAACATATCTCTTTCATCCTCTGGTTTATTCTCCAAATGCCTGCAGCAGCTGGAGCTGGTCGAGGCTGAAGCTGGGAGCTTGGAATTCCACCCAGGTCTTCCACATGGTGTTGGGAAACCAGTTACTTGAGTCATCACTGTTGTCTCCCAGTGTTTGCGTTAGCAGGAAGTGCTTTGTGGGCTGTACCGGGTCACAGCCCGTGCCCCTAGATCCTATTTTATGTCAGAAAAACTAAGAGTTGTTCAGTTTTGATAGTTGCCAGGAGCCAGGAGCTTCTTCAGGGTCTCCCACGTGGTGCAGGGGCCCAAGCTCTTGCCCTCCCAGGCCGTTAGCAGAGAACTGGATCAGAAGAGCAGCTGGGACATGAAGTGGTGCCCACAGGGGATGCTGGCGTCACAGGCAGAGACTTAACCTACTACGTCACCGTGCAGGCCCCCATGACGTCGTTTTAAAGTGGACAGTTGAGTGGCGTTAGTGCAGTCTCAGTTCTGTGCAGCCACCCCTCTGCCTAGGGGAACGTCTTCACCCTCCTGAGAGGAGACCCTGTTTTCCTTGCGGAGTTGCTCTCACTACCTCTCCCGGTAGCCCCGGCAGCTACCATTCTGCACTGGATCTACCGATCCCGGGTATTTATATGGTGAATCACAGGGCTATGTGGCCATTTGTGGCTGGCGTCTTTTATGTAACGTACTGTTACTGAAGCTCATTGCGTGGGGCTGCATGTGTCAGTCCTTTGTGGCACTTCTGGCTGAGCGGTAGTCTGTTTTCCGGAAGGTTCACATGTGGCTTATCCCCTGTGGACACTTGGGTTGTGTCCGTCTTTGGCGGTGCCGTGCACGTGAGCGCACGTTGAGGAGCTGCGTGCTGCAGCAGTTTCTCCCTGTCTGTGCTGCCTGCTTTGCTCTCCTGATTATAGTCCCCTGCTGGCTGTGACCGGGTGGTAGCGCATTGTGGTTTGATGTGCATTTTCCAGATGACCATTTGATGGTAGCATTTGTGTGCTCCTTGGCCCTTTGTGTATCTTCTTTCATGAGATGTCTGAGTCATGTGCCTAGTGTTTAATTGTGTTGTTTGTTAGGTTGTTTATGTCACATGCTAGGGAAGACATTGAGTATATTGAATCTGCAGATCAGTTTAGAGGGACTTACCATCTTAACAGTATTGGGTCTTTTTTTTTTTTCTTTTTAAAGATTTTATTTGTTTATTTGAGAGGTAGAGTTACAGACAGTGAGAGAGGGAGAGGGAGAGAGAGAGAGAGAGAAAGGTCTTCCTTCTGTTGGTTCACTCCCCAAATGGCCATCACGGCCGATGCTGAGCCCATCCGAAGCCAGGAGCCAGGTGTTTCTTCCTGGTCTCCCGTGTGGGTGCAGGGGCCCAAGCACTTGGGCCATCTTCCACTGTTTCCCCAGGCCACAGCAGAGAGCTGGATCGGAAGTGGAGCTGCTGTGACTAAACCGGCATTGGGATGCCAGTGCTACAGGCGGAGGATTCCCCAGTATTGGATCTTTTAGTCCAGCAGAGAGTTAGATCTTGGTTCCGTTTTCAGCTGTACCAGCTTTCTGTAGATGACTTGTGTTTAGTGACAGAGTTGAAAGGATATTACTGGGGCTGGCACTGTGGCATAGTGGGTAAAGCTGCTGCCTGCGGTGCCGGCATCCCATGTGGGCACCAGTTCGAGTCCCAGCTGCTCCACTTCCAATTCAGCTCTCTGCTATGGTCTGGGAAAGCAGTGGAGGATGGCCCAAGTGCTTGGGCCCCTGCACCTGCATGGGAGACCTGGAAGACACTCCTGGCTTCTGGCTTCGGATCGGCTCAGCTCTGGACGTGCGTTTGGGAAGTGAGCTAGTGGATGGAGGACATTCTCTCTCTCTCTCTCTCTAACTCTTGACTTTCAAAGAAATAAATTTTTTTTTTAAAAGAAAGAAAGGATATTACTGAGGCAAGAAGGAAAATGGAGATTTAGTGATATTTCTTTCCACCTTCTTGAAAACAACTGGTGAAATTACTCAATTTTAATTGCAATTTGACATTGAAACTTGAATTCAGCAACGAGACTTAACATTTTTTATAGTGTGTTAGTTCAAACCCAATACAAGTAAAGAAAAATATTCTGCTTTCTGATAAAGAGCCTTGCCCTCTTGACTCTCCCGGTGAGAACCTTGTTCTTCGGGAGGGTTTGGCAAAGCATCTGTGCCAGGTTAGCTTTTTTTCCTCCCTGCTTCCCTCCCTCCCTCCTTCCCTCCCTCTCCTCTTCCCCTCTTCCCCTCTTCCTCTCTCTCTTTCTCTCTCTCTCTTTCTTTCTTTCACCACTCTTGAGCTAAGAACTGTAATTACGTTGTCAAAATAATATTTAGGGTATTAGTTCAGGGAATAATTACAGTAGTATGGTGAATATATTATGCTCATCAAATTTTATGTAAACACAAGCATGAGTTATTTTAATTGAGTTATTGGTGTTGTTTTTGGCTTTCATTCTTTCCTAATCTGTAAAAATAATGCTGAGATTTTTGGGGGCCTTGTAACCTTTGCAGTGTTTATGATCAGTTGATAAGCTGTTGGTTAGAGTGAACTGTCTTTTATGCTTGTCTGGAGTTTTTTCCTGTGTCTATTATACATTAAACCTTTTCCTTTCCAGAATTGTGTTAAGTTTTAGCTGTCCGGTGAATTGCTGCTGGGTCAGTTGACTTTTTTTTTTTCAAGATTTATATTATTTATTTGAAAGGCAGCGACAGAGGGAGAAAGATAAAGATCTTCCATCTATTGGTTTATTACCCAGATGGCCACATCATCCAGGGGCTGGCCAGGCCCTCGGTCTCCCACATGGGTGGCAGAGGCCCAAATACCTGTGCTTCCTGAGGCACGTCGGCAGGGAGCTGAATCGAAAGTGGAGCAGTGGAGACGGAACTGCTGCTTGTATTGCAGGCAGTGGCTTAACACAGTGTGCCGCAGTGTCGGCCCCAGCTGGCTTTCAGACACACTTATGCTGTAGGCTTTCTTTAAAAACTATGACTTATCTGAAAAAAAAAAAAAAGGTAACATTTTCTTTTATGAACATCTAAGTTCATTACTGACTATTTAAAAAATAAAACTCAGAGACTAGAAAGAGGGGGGCCTGGTGCTGTGGTGTCGTGGCGTAGCGGGTAAAGCCGCCGCCTGCATTACTGGCATCCCATATGGGCGTTGGTTCGAGTTCTGGCTCCTCCAATTCCAATCCAGCTCCCTGCTGTGGCCTGGGAAAGCAGTGGAGGATGGCCCAAATCCTTGGCCCCTGCACCCTTGTGGGAGACCCAGAAGAAGCTCCTGGCTTCAGATCAGCCCAGCTCTGGCCATTGTAGCCATCTGGGGAGTGAACCAGCTGATGGAAGACTTCTCTCTCCCTCTCTCTCTCTCTCTCTGTAACGTTGCCTTTCAAATAAATAAAATGTTAAAAAAGAAAAAAACTAGAAGAGAAAAGGTAATCATCACTGTTCATGCAGGCTATTCGAGGACAAAAAGTTGATTTCTTTGTGGATGTCATTTTTCCGTATTTGTGTGTATGGGTATGTGCTTGTGTACTTGCAGTTTCTTCTCCAGCTTCATTACAGATTAAAATACTCAAGCAGTTATTTGCATATGTCTGAAGTTCATTCAGTGTTTTGGTCTTTGGCCACCATTTACAACTTTTCCTTGACCACCAGGTGTTGAGCTGCTGTGGTTGCGTGAGTGGTGCAGGTACGCCACGCTCCGTACCCTTTCTGTCCTGCCCTGGAGACGGTGAAGCAGGCAGCCAGGCATTAGGCGCCAGGGCTTAAAGGGAAGGCTCAGTTCCCGGGAGACTTGAGGACCGAGGGCAGGAACTCAGTGCTGAGCAGTCTGGGGCGTGGAAGAGGCTTAACCGGCAGCTTGCTCGGGAAAATGTCTTCCTGCTGGCTTTCTGGAGGGAATGCTTTCAGTGAGACAAAGCCTTGAATTTCAGCACAGATCCTTCTGTTCATTTTACCTTCCCTGATTAGCCTGATTCCTGCCCTGGAGAAGTTATCTCTTGTTTTTGGCAGTCCTGTTCTACCACTTACGGGCTCTGTGACCTTGGGTGATCCTTGGTTTAGTCTTTGTAAAATGAGGATAGTATTGGGCCGGCGCCGCGGCTCACTAGGCTAATCCTCCGCCTAGCGGCGCCGGCACACCAGGTTCTAGTCCCGGTCGGGGCGCCGGATTCTGTCCCGGTTGCCCCTCTTCCAGGCCAGCCCTCTGCTGTGGCCAGGGAGTGCAGTGGAGGATGGCCCAGGTGCTTGGGCCCTGCACCCCATGGGAGACCAGGAAAAGCACCTGGCTCCTGGCTCCTGCCATCGGATCAGCGCGGTGCGCCGGCCGCAGCGCGCTGGCCGCGGCGGCCATTGGAAGGTGAACCAACGGCAAAGGAAGACCTTTCTCTCTGTCTCTCTCTCTTACTGTCCACTCTGCCTGTCAAAAAAAAAAAAAAAAAAAAAAAAGGATAGTATTTAAAAAAAATAACTTATTTGTTAGTGATGAGAGAGAGATCCAGTGGGCTCTCATTCCCTGGTTCACTCTTGAAATGCTGCAGCTGCTGAGGCTGGGCAGCCGAAGCTGGCAGGGTGGAGCTCTGTGCAGTTTTCTCATGTCCTCATGTGGATGGCGGAGACCCCATCACGTGAACTGTCAGCCTCCCTTCCAGGCTCTGTGTTAGAGCAGCTGAAGGCAGCATCCGAACCCTGCTACTCTGGGGTGGGATGCTGTTACCTCAGCTCAGTGGCTGCCCCACTTAGAAATTTTGCTTTCCTCATGGTAAAACGGCCTTCAGGAGTGGGTGTTTTGTTTGGCAGTTAGACGCCCTCGTTCCGTGTAGGAGTGCCTGGGTTTGACTCCCAGCTTCCTGCAGTACAGAGCCTGGGAGGCAGCAGCAGGTGTTTGGATTGCATTTATTTATTTACTTGAACGTCAGAGTTACACAGAAAGAAGGAGAGAGAGAGAGAGAGAGAGAGAGAGAGAGAGAGGTCTTCCATCCGATGGTTCATTCCCCAATTGGCTGCAACGGCTGGAGGTGTGCCGATCTGAAGCCAGGAGCTTCTTCCGGGTCTCCCATGTGGGTGCAGGGGCCCAAGGACTTGGGCCATCTTCTACTGCTTTCCCAGGCCATTTCAGAGAGCTAGATCGGAAGAGGAGCAGCTAGGACTAGAACCAACGCTAGTAGGGGGTGCCAGTGCTTCAGGCCAGGGCGTTAACCCGCTGCGCCACAGCGCCGTGCCCCCCCCCCCCCTTTATAAAAATAGTATTTATTTATTTATTTGAAGGTCATAGTTACACACACACACACATACACATGCACATATTGGGGGGGGTCTTTCATCTGCTGGTTCACTCTCCAATTGGCTGCAACGGCCGGAGCTGCGCCAGTCTGAAGGCAGGAGCCAGGAGCCAGGAGCTTTCTCTGGGTCTCCCATCTGGGTGCAGGGGCCCAAGGACTTGGGCCATCTTCCACTACCTTCCCAGGCCATATTAGAGAGTGCTGGATCACAAGTGGAATAGCTGGGTCTCGAACCGGCGCCCATATGGAATGCCCATACTGCAGGCTGCGGCTTTACCTGCTATGCCACAGAACTGGCTGATCCAGGTTTTAAACACATTTTCCTTTTTTGCTAATCATATTCTTCTGGTGCCGGTGCTGTGGCGTAGTGGGTAAAGCCGCCACCTGCAGTGCCGGCATCCCATATTGGCGCTGGTTCGAGACCAGGCTGCTTCACTTCTGATCCAGCTCTCTGCTACGGCCTGGGATAGTGGTGGAAGATGGCCCAAATCCTTGGGCTCTTGCACCCACGTGAGAAACCTGGAAGAAGCTCCTGGCTCCTGGCTTCAGAACAGCACAGCTCTGGCTGTTGTGGCCAATTGGGGAGTGAACCAGCAAATGGAAGACCTCTTTCTGACTTTCCTTCTCTCTCTGTGTAACTGATTTTCAAATAAATAAATAATCTTTAAAAGAATCATATTCTGCAACGTCTCACCACATTAAGTTGATTGAATTATAAGGATGTTGCCAGAATTTTGATATTTGAAATTAGGAACTTTGGGCAAATTACTTACTGTCCTGCATCCTGGTTTCTAGAATGAGAATGAAAGTACCCAACTCATAGATTTTTAAAAAGTTATTTGAGGGATGGCACCATGGCTCACTTGGTTAATCCTCTGCCTGAGGTGCCGGCATCCCAAATGGGTGCTGGGTTCTAGTCCCGGTTGCTCCTCTTCCAGTCCAGCTCTCTGCTGTGGCCTGGGAGGGCAGTGGAGGATGGCCCAAGTGCTTGGGCCTCTGCACCCATATGGGAGACCAGGAAGAAGCACCTGGCTCCTGGCTTCGGATCAGCACAGCACGGGCCGTAGTGGCCATTTGGGGAGTGAACCAACGGAAAGAAGACCTTTCTCTCTGTCTCTCTCGCTGTCTATAACTCTACCTGTCCAAAAAAAAAAAAAAAAAAAAGTTATTTGAAAGCACAAGTGACAGAAGAGAGAAGGGAAGGTAGGGGAGGAAGAGAGAGGGAGTACTTCCATTCACTGCTTCACTCCCAGAATGCAAAAGCCGAGTCTGGGCCAGGCCAAAGCCAGAAACCTAGAATGCCACGTGGGTCTCTCATGTGGGTGGCAGGAACCTAGTTGTTTGAGCCATCACTGCAGCCTCCAAGGGTCTGAATTACCAGGAAGCTAGAGTCAAAAGCAGGAGCTGAATATTGAAATCAGGCTGTGAGACGGGGTGTGGGTGTCTCAACTTAGGTCTTGACTGCTAGGCCAGAAACCCCCACTCCCTCCATCCCGAGAACAGTGTATGTCCTTGCCCTATGTAATAGTGAATTGCTTGCTCTCTTTAGTCTTTTTTATTTTTATTTTTTTGACAGGTAGAGTGGACAGTGAGAGAGAGAGAGAGAGACAGAGAGAAAGGTCTTCCTTTGCCGTTGGTTCACCCCTCAGTGGCTGCTCTGGTCAGCGCGCTACGGCCGGTGCACAGCGCTGATCCGAAGCTAGGAGCCAGGTGCTTTTCCTGGTCTCCTGTGCGGGTGCAGAGCCCAAGGACTTGGGCCATCCTTTACTGCCCTCCCGGGCCATAGCAGAGAGCGGGCCTGGAAGAGGGGCAACTGGGACAGAATCCGGCGCCCCGACCCGGACTAGAATCTGGGTGCCAGCGCCACAGGCGGAGGATTAGCCTAGTGAGCCGCTGTGCCGGCCTCTCTTTAGTCTTAGACTTCTTCCAGTTTTTCTTCTGTAGGATCTGAAGCCATGTTGTTAGGTTCAAAGTACTTAAAATTGTCATGTCTTTCTGGTGGATTAAATCATTCTATAATGGCTTTTTAAAAGAAATTAATGATTTTTTTTGTTTCAGTTTATTCTGTCTGGTTTTAAGGGGTCTGTGACTTCCTCTTTTTGGCTAGCATTTGCCGGGTACATCTTTTACCATTCTTTTAATTCTTGTATTTCTGTAACTTTATGGTTTTTATATATATGTTTTAAATAGTATATAATTAAAGGTTTAAAAATTCAGTCTAATTGTAACTTTTTTTTAAAAAAAGATTTATTTGTTTATTTGAAAGTCTGAGTTACAGAGAGAGAAAGAGTCAGGGATCTTCCATCTGCTTGTTCACTCCCCAGATGATCACAGTGGCTGGAGGTAGGCTGGACCAAAACCCCCTCTGGGTCTCCCATGTGGGTGCAGGGGCCCAAGCACTTGGGCCATTCTCTGCTGCCTTCCCAGGTGTACTGGCAGGGAGCTGGATCAGAAGCAGAACAGCTGAACTCAACCTGGAGCCCACATGGGATGCTGGAGTTGGAGGTGGAGGCTTTACCTACTGAGCCACAGTGCTACACCCTGTAACTGTCTTGTCTTGGAGCACATATTCCGGGGACAGTTAATGTAATTACAGGTGTTTTTGTGTCTAATTAGAATCTTCTTGAAGAAGTTAGTTAATTTTTTAGAGTGTATTGTTTGGCAAGTCATATTAATTTATTCCCAGGTTTCTTTGTGGAGCAAGACTTTTATATTTCAGAGAAACTAACGGCTGGCATTGTGATGTTGTGAGTTAAAACTCTGCCTGTGATGCCATAATCCTAGGGGTGCTGTGATCCTATGAGTGCTGGCTACTACACTGTGATCCAGCTCCCTGCAAGTGCACCTGGGAAAGCAGTGGAAAATGGCCCAAATGCTTGGACTTCTGCACCCACCTGGGAGACCCAGTGAAGCTCCTGGCTCTGAACTTTGGCCCGACCCAGCCCTGGCTATCACAGCTATTATGACTGGGGAGTGAAACAGTGGATGGAAGATCTGTCTCTTACCCCTTTCTCTCTGTAACTCCACCTGTGAAATAAATAAAATAAATCTTTATGTATAAAAGAAAGAAAAACTTCCTACTTAATAACGGAGGATTTTTCTTGATCAAATGTGTTTATTATGTTTAAATATATGTCTGTCTTTTTTACTTTTATGTTCTTAGCTTTCCGCTGTGGCCTACAGTTTTTAGGCAACATTGCCTCACGGAACGAAGATTCCCAGGCTGCTGTTTGGATGCATGCTTTCCCAGAACTCTTTATGTGAGTGTACTGAGAAAAAGTTTTCTGACTATGGAAAGATTGTTTATGTGACTTTTATGTGACCTTCAAAAGAGGAGAAGCTACCTGTGGTAATAGAATTCAGGAGAGGAGTTCTTCTCGGTTGGTTGTGGCAGGTGGTGGAGGAACCAATCGGCGTCGGTGAATCCAGAGTGTGGTAGGAAAGCAGGAGTGGCCTGTGAAAGAGTTTGGACCATCAGAGAAGCCTTGATAATTTCCTCTCTGCATTTACCTTGTGGTGTCAGGCCTGTGAGATAGTCAGAGTTCTTCTCTTGTATTGCATTTTTTCTAAAGATTTATTTTTTTCAAAGACTATTTGAAAGGCAGGTTTACAGAGAGAGGGGGAGAGACGGAAGGAGGATCTCCCATCTGCTGTTCACTCCTCAGATAGCTGCAACTGCCTCTTCCCCGTGAGTGCGGGGGCCCAAGCACTGGGGCCATCTTTGATGGCTGTCCCAGAAGCTTTAGCAGGGAGCTGAATCGGAAGTGGAGCAGCTGGGACTTAGACTGGCATTCTGATAGGGCATGCTGGTGTTGAGACATCTGACTCAGCCTGCTGCACCCCGACACTGCTCTCTTTGCTTCTTTTTTTATTATTATTTTTTTTGACAGGCAGAGTGGACAGTGAGAGAGAGACAGAGAGAAAGGTCTTCCTTTGCTGTTGGTTCACCCTCCAATGGCCGCCGTGGCCGGCGCACTGCGGCCGGCGCACCGTGCTGATCCGATGGCAGGAGCCAGGTACTTATCCTGGTCTCCCATGGGGTGCAGGGCCCAAGCACTTGAGCTATCCTCCACTGCACTCCCTGGCCACAGCAGAGAGCTGGCCTGGAAGAGGGGCAACCGGGACAGAATCCGGCGCCCCGACCGGGACTAGAACCCGGGGTGCCGGCGCCGCAAGGCAGAGGATTAGCCTAGTGAGCCGCGGCGCCAGCTCTTTGCTTCATTTTTTAAAGAGAAAATGTTTCTGAAGAGGTCATGTGACTGTGCTCTTTTTGTTTTTGTGAGACACACAACCAAATTTGAATTCGAGTTTTGGCGGTTACTGGCTTCGTGCCATTGGGCAAGTGCAGTTAACACACTAACTGTGACATATAGATAATGCTTCCAACAAAGGAGCACTAGGAAGATCAAAGGGAGAAAACAAGCACACGACGTGATTGACAGTCCTTAGTGACTGCCCACAGCCACGCCCTGATAGGTGATGAGCCGGAAGTCACAGACTCGTGATTCCAGAGTCTTGCCGCTGTGCCCGTGTCACTTAGACGTGCTGTCCCGCATGACTGTAGGAGGAATGCTTCCGTCTTTGAAGTATCATTACATGCCTGTTCTAAGAAGAACGGACATTTGTCTTACTATCTGTTACTTGCTTTGCTTCTCAGCCTTGAGTCAACTGAAATTTTAATATAGAAATAATGTACTTGTTTAAAATATAGATTAATAAAATGATGTGCTTGTTTCTAATTCTTAGTAGATACTGAATTTGCTAATGGGAGTGCTATTACTTATGTTATGATCATATTTTACCATATTGCTAATTGGTCTGACAATCTTATTTCTTTCTGTGGAAGCTCTTGCTTAAATCATCCAGACAAAAAAATTGTTGCCTATTCTTCAATGATTTTGTTCACCTCCCTTAATCCCGGAAGAATAAAAGAACTGGAAGAAAACCTCAATATCGCGATAAATGTCATAGAAGCTCACCAAAAGCAGCCTGAATCAGAATGGCCGTAAGTATCTCGTTAGGAGTTTGATTGCTTAAGGACAGCCTGACTGCAGAGGTTTTAAGTAAGACTGGAATCCTGATAATAGAACCACGTGTTCACACAGGTAGCAGATTCTCTGGGCAGCACCTGCAGAACTTATAGGAGATGTGGAGAAAGAGTTTTGAGTTGGGCCTTGAGGGAAAAGGTAGTCACGAAGGGGAGGGGTGTTCTTGGTGTATGAAAATCCCGTGTGTGAGGGTGTCTGGGCCTGGGGACTGTTTGGCAGAGATGAGAGGTTGGACTGTGTCGTGGGCATCTGTGCAGGTGCAGTGCGGCGACGCACCTGGCTCCCTGCTACAGTGTCAGGCCTTTCAGAAGTTCATCGTGTGTGCGTCGGCTTCTTTGGGCCTGTTGGTTGTGGGCGTCTGAACCCCTTGAATCTATAGCTTTACACCTTGTGCCAAATTTAGGCGTTTTCAGCGGCTCCTTCCTTGTATACTTCTTTCTACCTCACTTTCTTTAGTCCTCTGATTCTGAGACACCACGTCAAGCACACAGACAAGCCAAGCGTGCCCGGTGAAGCTACAAGAAACAACAACCCCCTTTTAGGTTTAGAGCCTGTCACTCACAGGGACAAAGAAGAGAAGCCAAAGGGGCCAGCCCCCAGCACCCCTTGTCCACACCCCCGCAGGGCCTGGGTGGTTGAACGTGCACGAGAGCTGCTTGCTGTATGCTCTGAGGGCAGAGGCTCACCCCATCAGAAGCAGCCTGCGTGGGGAGCTAGTGCTGCAGAAGAGAATCCCTTCCTGGGTTCCAGGAGGGCCTCAGGTAGCTGCTGTTCAGGCCTGGACCTGCGGCCTCCACGTTCTGCTGCAGAGCCGGTCTGTGCGGTGGGATCCTGCCCTGCCCTGTGTGTCCTCTGAGGGCGCAAACGTGGAGTCAGTCTGTTCACAGGTCTCTGAGGTTCTGCTCAGGGAGTTTTTTTTGTGTGTTTTTTAATATTTATTTGAAAGGCAGATATCTATATCATTTATAGAGAGACAGAGAGAAGGGGGCGGGGGAGAGAGATCGTTATCACTGGTTCACTTCCCAAGCGGGCACAATGACTGGGACTGCGCCAGGCTGAAATCAGGAGCCTGGAACTCCATTCGGTCTCCCATGTGGGTGCAGGGCCCAAGCACTAGGGTCATCAGCTGCTGCTTTCCCAGGTGCGTTAGCAGGGAGCTGGGTCAGAAGTGCAGGAGCCAGGACTTGGACCTGAACTCCTAAGGGACCAGCTGTGGTTGGCGGCTTACCCTTGTACCACAGCACTGGCCCGGCTGTGCTTCTCTGTGACTGTTGCTCAGTCTGTTTCCTCCGTTGAGCTACTGCTGCATTGTTGCGTGCTGTACCTTGACAGAAAGCCTGCACGTTAGGGAGGAGGAGTTCCTGGCTCTGTTCTAACTTTTCGAGATGGTTTTTCGGTCCTCTGCATTTCCATGATTAGTTTTAGGATCATCTTTTCATTTTATTTAGAACAAAACAGCTGGAATTTTGGTAGTGATTGCTTGAATCTGCAGATAATTGGGAGGAGTGCCATCCTCACTGGATTGTTTTCCAGCCCATGAATAGGAGGTATCTTTCCTTAGATTTGGGCTTTCTGTAATTTCTACAGTGATTTTGTAGTTTTAATGTGTAAGTTTTACGTGTCCAGTTTAGTTTGATGTAAGTGTTCTTGTGCTGTTGCTGATGGAGCTGTCGGCGTGGCTGTTTTGGATTACGTGCTGCTGGGGAGTAGGGCATCGTTGGTCTGTGCGCTTCATTTGCATCCTTCAACCTTGCTCATCTCGTTTATCAGTTCTTTCAGTATTTTTGTGATGCTTTTGGATTTTTTTTCCCTAAATGGTCACAGTGGCTGGGGCTGAGCCAGGCCAAAGCCAGGAACTTGGAACTCTGTTTGGGTCTCCGATGTTAGTAGCAGGGACCCAAGCACTCAGGCCATCTTCTGTTGGTGTCCCAGGCACATTAGCAGGGAGCTGAGGGGAAGTAGAGCAGCTAGTCCGTAAGTTACTATTTCATAAATGCTAGCGTACTGTGCTTTCATTTTTATCTCAGATTATATTGTGATTTTCCTTAGGATTTCCTCTTTGTCTCATTGGTGGTTTTTTTTAATATAATTTTTTAAGACTTTATTTATTTATTGGAAAGTCAGAGTTACACAGAGAGAAGGAGGGGTAGAGAGGGAGAGGGAGAGAGAGTGAGAGAGGAGGATAGGTCTTTCCTCTGCTGGTTCACTCCCCAAATGGCCAGAGCTGCACCAACCCAAAACCAGGAGCCAGGAGCTTCTTCTGCATCTCCCACTTGGGTGCAGGGGCCCAAGGACTTGAGCCACCTTCTTCTGCTTTCCCAGGCCACAGCAGAGAGCTGGATCAGAAGTGGAGCAGCTGGGACTTGAACCAGGGCCCTATGGGATGCTGGCACTGCAGGTGGAGGATTAACCTACTGTGCTGCAGCACTGGCCCCATTAAACATATCTTAATCTCATTTTCCCTTGAAATTTTTGTTAAGATTTATTTATTTGAAAGGCAGAGTTACAGAGGGAGAAGAGGCAGAGAGAGAGATCGATCTTCCATCTGCGAGTTTAGTCTCTAAATGGCCTCAGCAGCTCATCCTGGGCCAGACTGAAGCCAGGAGCCAGGGGCTTTGTGTGGTCTCCTATGTGGGTGGTAGGGGCCCAGAAACTTGGGCCATCTTCCCTTGCTTTCCCAGGTGCATTAGCAGGGAGCTGGATGGGAGTGGAGCAGCTGAGCCTCCAACCAGTGCCCATAGGGGATGCCTGCATCCCAGGTGGTGGTCTCACCTGCTGTGTCACAGCACTGGGTTCTTTCCTTGAACATTTTTTTTTTTTTAAGGATTTATTTATTTTATTTGAAAGGCAGAGTTACAGAGGGAGAAGGAGAGGCAGAGAGAGAGAAAGAGGTCTTCCATCCACTGGTTCATTCCCCAGATGGCTGTAACAGCTGGAGCTGTGCCCATCCGAAGCCAGGAGCCAGGAGCTTCTTCGAGGTTTCCAGTGAGGGTGCAGGGGCCCAAGGACTTGGGCCATCTTCCACTGCTTTCCCAGGCCATAGCAGAGAGCTCGGAGGGAAGTGGAGAAGCCAGGACTTAAACTGGCACCCATATGGGATGCCAACACTGTAGGCGGTGGCTTGAAAGACTCCTACCCCCATAGCGCTGGCCCCTCCTTGAGCTTTTTAAACTGCCCTCATAATTTGTATAAGAGGAACTCTGCATTTGGTAAACAAACAGTGAGAACACAGAATATCCAAAGATTTACAATAGGATTGTTATTTTTCACCGTTAAAATATGAAATCGGGGCTGGTGCTGTGATGCAATGGTCTAAGCCTCCACCTGCAGTGCAGGCATCTCATATGGGCACCAGTTCGTGTCCCTGCTGCTCCTTTTCCAGTACAGCTCTCTACTATGGCCTGGGAAAGCAGTAGAGGATGGCCCAAGTACTTAGGACCCTGCACCCACGTGGGAGACCTGGAGGAAGCACCTGACTCCTGGCTTCGTATTGGCGCAGCTCCAGCTATTATAGCCATTTGGGGATTGAACCAGTGGATGGGAGACCTCTGTCTCTGTCTCTCCCTCTCTAACTCTAACCTGTCAAATAAATAAATAAAAAATATTTAAGGAAAAAATGAGAGCTTATCTCTGAAAATTGTATAAACCCACTTTCCACCCTCCCTCTTACCAACGTTATAGCTGACAAAAGAGTATATATAAAAGTACATAATCTAGGGGCTGGCACTGTGGTATAGTGGGCTAAGCCTCTACCTCTGGCACCAGCATCCCATATAGGCACTGTTTTGAGTCTTAGCTGCTCCTGTTCTGATCCAACACCCAGCTTATGGCCTGGGAAAGCAATGGAAGGTGGCCCAAGTGCTTGGGCCCCTGTACCCATGTGGGAGATGCGGAAGAAGCTTCTAGTTCCTGGCTTTGGATTATCACAGCTCCAGCCGTTGTGACCATTTGGGGAGGGAACCAGCAGATGTAAGACCTTTCTCTCTCTCTCTCTCTCTCTCTCCCCCCCCTCCCTCCCTCCCTCCCTCCATCCCTCCATCCCTCCATCCCTCCATCCCTCCATCTCTCAATCTGTAACTCTGCCTCTCAAATAAATAAAATCTTTGAGGCTGGCGCCGCGGCTCAATAGGCTAATCCTCTACCTGCGGCGCCAGCACACCGGGTTCTAGTCCCAGTTGGGGCGCCAGATTCTGTCCCGGTTGCCCCTCTTCCAGGCCAGCTTTCTGCTGTATCCCGGGAGTGCAGTGGAGGATGGCCCAAGTGCTTGGGCCCTGCACCCCATGGGAGACCAGGATAAGTACCTGGCTCCTGCCTTCGGATCAGCGCGGTGTGCTGGCTGCGACGGCCATTGGAGGGTGAACCAACAGCAAAGGAAGACCTTTCTCTCTGTCTCTCTCTCACTGTCCACTCTGCCTTTCAAAAAAAAAAAAAAAAAAAAATCTTTGAAAAAAAGTACATCATCTTTGAATCTTTTTTTTTTTTTTTTTACAATTAAAGATTCATTGTATTTATTTGAAAGGCAGAATAATGGGAGGGTAGAGAGAGTGGGAGATATCTTCCATCTGCTGGTTAACTCCCCAAATGGCTGCAACAGCCAGGACTGAGCCAGGCCAAAGTCTGAAGCCTAGATCTTCATCCAGTTGTTCCATAAAGGTGTCAGGGCCCCAGGTAGTTGGGCCATCCTCTGCTGCTATCCCAGGCACATTATCTGGGAGCTGGATGGAAGTGGAGCCACTGGAACTTTGTGCTCAGAGTTAGAGAAAGGGGGAGGGGGAGAGAGGGAGGAGGATAGAGAGAGGGAGGGAGAGATGGAGAGAATCTTTGATCCACTGCTTCACTCCCCAGATGTCTGCAGCCACCAGTGCTTTGCCAGGCCAAGTCAGGAGCTTCTTCCAGGCCTCCCATAGGGCTGTCAGGGACTGAAACACTTGGGCCATTTTCTGCTGCTTTCCCAGGCCCTTAGCAAGGAGCTGAATAGGGAGTGGAGCTGCCAGCGCATGCACCAGCACCTGTATGTGATGTGAGTCGGAGGCGTGGCTTTACCTGCTGTGCCACAGTGCCGGCTCTGACATACTGTAAAATCAGTAATCAGTGAGAAAGAATGAGGGACAGAAAGAGATGGGAAGAGAGGCCTTGACGTGTGTTGGTTTTCAGCCGCTGTGAGAAATGGTGTGACACTGTGTGGTCAGTGCTTTGGCGTCACTTGATTTGTGAATGTTAGTGTTTGTGTCATCACATTTAACTGATGAATTTCAAGACTAGATAGGAATTCCCTTCTGACATTGGCTGGGGGTGGAGGAGAGCAGTGGCAGAGAAGCCAGGTTTCCTGTGGAAAGCTCTTATCCTTGGGCACCTGGAGGAGAGGATGCAGCCTGTGTGTGTGAAACACATGGAGGCTTCAGAAAGTCTGTGGAAAGTGTGATTAAAAGGTGAGTTTATTGTGGTGCAGAGTGCGAATGGCCTTCAGGAAGTTCATGCGAAGTGTATATTGTGAGAAAACTGCATGGACTGACTTCAGAATTTTTTGCACCAAAATAAAACTTACTTTTTAATTTTGTTTTTCCATGAACCTTTGAAGTACCTTTGATTAGGACTTAAAGTATCACATTTATAGTTTTTTTTTCTTTTTGCAAGACAGGTAGGTGTTTCTCTGATACCCCGTTTATTCCCACTTCTGCCTTTGATAGATGTGTTTTGGCAGTTCTTCTTTTCATACAGTTGCAGCATTACGTGCTCATTGCTTGCAGTCTTTAAATCCCTGTGGTGTTTAGATTTGTTCAGTGGAACCTTGTCCCTTTCTTGTATTATTACCACAGCATTTCTGAATTTACAGGAGAATAATCCAATCACAAATTTAAAGTCCGTAAGTTCTTTCTAACTCATCAGGGTTGAGTCTCTTCCTGCTGTAAAGAAGCTTATCTTCAGTTTCCCTTGGGCAGGTATTTGAAGAAAATAAAGGCAGTGAATTCTTTGGGAAGGTTGACAGTTTAACCTTTCTGTAAGTAAGTTAGAAGGGTTTACTTATAATTTTTTACAGCATTGTGAATGGAGGAGTATATTACATTTAGAAAAATAACCTCAGCAGCTGATAATG
The DNA here is from genome assembly GCF_051225735.1 of Oryctolagus cuniculus. Taxonomy (NCBI): domain Eukaryota; kingdom Metazoa; phylum Chordata; class Mammalia; order Lagomorpha; family Leporidae; genus Oryctolagus; species Oryctolagus cuniculus. The sequence goes on from NC_142877.1 coordinate 120,485,647, forward strand.
TAAACATGTAATTGACAATATATGCATAACTAACCACTCGAGTTAAGAAAATGCTGCTTACTGGCATTTCATTGTCTGTGTCTAATGTTATTTACATTCAGCACTGTCCATTGGGTTGAGGTGATGGAGTAAAGAATTCCAGGTGCAACTAAGCAGGTTCTCACTGAACATTTTTTTTGCTTGTATGAGTGTGAGTGATGATTGTTCTGACATTGAGGTACAAATGTCACTGTCTACTCACTAGTGAATGAGTGCATGAACGTGACCACGGTCGTGGAGGCAGCTGGCTCTGAGCGCACCTGGGACTTCCTTCTGGCAAAGCACCAGCTGCTGCAGGGAGAACATCGCAGGAGGAATCCTCGACAGTGGGAACCGGGGCTTGTTGACTTTTCAGATAACCAAGGAGCCTTCTTCACCAAGACACTAAACTTCTGTGGGCCTCTGTCTTCCCTTATTTCTAAAATGAAGCACTTGATTTAGGTTAGAAGTTTCTCGACATTTGGGTTTCATGTCCCTATGTTTTGTGCAAGGCCAGCCAATCACAGATTGATGAGGCACTTCTGAAGGGTGTGCCGGGAGCACGCCCAGCCTCGGGTGCAAGCTTTTGGTCCAGAATCCTCTGGAAGCTCTGCTGGTGGTCCCCTGAGGGCAGCGGTGTTCTTTTCTGCACGCTGTTTCCCTAAGCTCTCCTCTGTCCCTGCCCGTTGGACGTTCTCCCCTTCCCTTCCTCCAGGGACTCACACAGCGCCTCTCTGACCTCTGTGATCTTCTTGCTCCTGGTTGGGTCCCCTTTGTTGTTTCCATAGTCTGTGAAGTGTGCCTGTGCTGTACTCACACTCTTTGGTGATTATCTATCTGTGTGTGCACCTTTCCCCACCGTTCGGAGGATCTAGTTGGCACGTAGGCCCTGACACAGGACTTGAGTCTTAGTTTCTGAATTAATGCACTGAGGAGAAAATATATGGACTTGCAAGTAGCTGGATTATGCAAGAGTTTAGGATGCCAATTTTGTGCCTACTTGGAACGCATGGATTTGTATTGTTGTAGCTTGATCTACCTAAATTAATAGGAATATTGCTTGAACTTCTTGATATTCTCCCATACTGTTAGACGTACTTTATATCAGGGTACTCATCAGCTGTTTTGAAGGTCGTAGAAGAAATAAGATACATGTTTAGACCTTGCTTCTCCATGCACTGAGTGTGCTGTGGCAGTTACTAACGTGCTTCATCTCGTCGTGCAGGGGAAGTGTTCTGTTTGCACATGATGACCGGGTGTCAGTGTTTTACAGTCAGCTCTGCTCCTGTAACTTGATTGTAAGCAGTGTGCTGCTTAGTGCCTAAGTTCTTGCCTCAGATGGCCGCTGGTAAATAGGTTCAGAATTAATAAATAATACTATTCAGTCTCTTTAAATGTCACCGTGCTGCTTTGAAGAAATGTGCCTGTAATCTTTGCCTTGGGGCTTCCCGAGGTTGATCTCTAAGTTCAGATGAGTGCAGTGTTGACAATGAGGATGTTTTCTTGGTAACTTGAGAGCTCGCTGAGTGGATAATCAGGCCAGTACTCATCTCTGCATTGTTTCATGTGTTTAAATAATTAAACTCTGACATGTCCATTTCTTCTGGTCAGCTACAGCACTAGGCTTCTAACAGTGTTTTCCATTTATACCTGAACTTGTAGCTGAATTTCATTTTACATTCATTTCCAAAAGAAGTTTTCTTTCTTAACTTAGATAAAAGCTGTAGTAGACCTTTCCTTCTACTCAAGTCAGTTTGGGTAATTTTATTACATTTTTCACAAGTAAAAATGAGAGAAAAATGTTTTGAGTTTTCTCCCTTTCAGTTACTGGTTAAAAAAGTGGTATTTGAACCTCTTAAAACATTTAAGATCACAGCAACTCAAAAGCTCAATAAAAAGCCGTGCTGTTGTGTGTAAGCTCCACCTGTGAGGTGGACAAGCCTGTGTGTGTTTTACCGTGTTTCTATAACCAGACTGTTTTCTTCTTTTCCTCTTAGGCTCTTGATTATTACAGACCACTTTCTGAAAAGTCCGGAATTGGTACAAGCCATGTACGCCAAACTGAGCAATCAAGAAAGGTAACCCCGAGCCCAGTGTGGTTTGAGTATTTAGCATTCCATGTGGAGAGTCCTGTGCGCAGGACTGCAAGGCTGTGTGGTTTCTGACTTGGCACAGAGTCTGTAAGTGCAGGTTTCTGTGTCAGTGATGGCTTTAATGGCTGGCTAACATTACATCTCAGCCACAACAGTGAGTTAGGGAGGGCTGCAGAATCCAGGTTGGCGCCATTAGTCAGTTAAGAACGAAATGCTACGTTTGTGCATGACATTTATGGTAGTAGTGTACACACTGTATGTCATGGTTACTGTCTGAGGCGTGCTCACATGCTGCTGTGTCCTAGGCGTGTTGTTTCCTGAAAGGCGATTCAGGCTCACGGAGTTGGTACCTGTCTTGCCGTGTGAAGAGCCGCAGCCTAGGAGCAGTGCAGTGGCGCGGTGCCGTGTTGTAATTCTGTGACCATAGCCAGATGTATTTTCACCTAGTGTGGATTTGCTTTTTTGACTTGTAAAATACGGAGGTTGAGTAAAATGATTTGGAGTATACTTTTCGTTCCAGCAGTGTGCATTCTCCCTGTGATTGTTGGAGATACTGCTTTAGGCACATGACAACATTCATTCAGAAACGTGGTTTGAATCTTGTGGTTGTAGTCAGTTTTTATGACAGTGGTCTTTAACACTGTGTTTGGTTTCCAGCAGTTAAGATTTATGTGCTCCTTTCTATGTAGTCTTTTGTTTAGTAGCCTTTTTCCTTTAATATATTCAACAAAAAAGGAAAATTCAGGATTTTTAAAATCCGTTTAAAAATTCAGTACCCTCAAGCATATGCTTACTCTCATTGCAGAAAAATAATTCATTGTAGTTTCTATTTTTAAATGTTAAAGAAATGATACGTAGAATGCCAAAAATTAATAATTGCTTTGCAGTGCGGGATACGTGGATACAAAGAGAATGCACAGTTTGATTGTATTTCAGTGTTCAAGTTTATATTTTCTAAGATTTCACTTACTTGAAAGGCAGTACTACAGAGAGAGAGAGAGAGAGAGAGAGAGAGAGAGACACCTCCTGCTTTGCTGGTTCACTCCCCAAATGGCCACAACAGCCAGGTCTGGGCCAAGCTGAACCGAGCAGCAAGGAACGTGTTTGGCTCTCTCATGTGGGTGGCAGGCCCAAGTGCTAGGGCCATCATCAGCTACCTTCTTAGCTGCATTGGCAGGGAGCTGGACCTGAAGTGGAGCAGCTGGGACTTGACCCAGTATTCTGATACTGCAAGTGGAGGATGAACCTGTGGGTGCCACAACACCAGTCACTGTTTTCTGTGTTTCTACCGAATGATCTGTTGTTAAACAGCTCCACTGCACAAGTCAGTGAGAACGATAGACTGTTGTAACGAATGCTTTCCTTCTCCATGCGTGGTTCTGCTCAAAAGCCCTGCCCCCATTTTTTCCCCCAAGACAGTAGTGCTGTCGGCACGTTTATCTCCCTGCTTGCTGCCCTGGCACGTGGCCGTTCAGCTGTCCGTGCCGCAAGGGTGAGGATGTGATCCTCTTTAGTGTCTGGTGTCCATGTCTCCAGGCAGTGCTTGCACGAAGCGTGCGCTCGGACAGCAGCAGCAGCAGGAGGTGTTTCTGTGAGGCTGTGAGGGAGGAAGGGTGTGTGGGTGGGCGGCTGAGTGTCACCAGCCTCACTTCTCCCCTGCTTCTCTGTGACTTTCTCATTCTCACTGGTAAGTCTTATTTATTTTTTAAGATTTTATTTATTTTATTTGAAAGGGAGAGTTACGGAGAGGCAGAGAGAGAGAGGGAGGGAGGGAGACTTCCATCCACTGGTTCACTCCCCAGATGGCTGCAACAGCTGGAGCCAGGAGCTTCCTCCAGGTCTCCCATGCGGGTGCAGGGGCCCAAGCACTTGGGCCATCTTCCACTGCCTTCCCAGGCCATAGCAGAAGGCTGGATGGAAAATGGAGCAGCCGGGACTCGAACCGGTGCCCCTGATGCCAGCACTGCAGGCGGTGGCCTTACCCGGTACACCCCGGCGCTCACCCCGTGGTCAGTTAGTCTTGCCGGCTGCACCACCTCGGTACCTCACTGATTTTTCTCATTTGTCACAGAATTGTTTGCCCTTACGCCATCTTTGACCGCTTTGACAGTCCACTTTTAAAAACGCTTTATGGTGAAGCAGACAGAGTCTAAAATGGACCATGATCGCTTGCGAAGCCCGAGTTACTAGTGTTAAGTATGTTTGCATTGTTCTGCGAGTCCTCTCCAGAACACGTCATCTCACAAATCGGAAACTCTTCCCCTCCCCTGGGACTCATGGAAACCACCATTCCCCTTCCCGTCTCTGGATTTAACTACATTAAGTGCCGCATTTAAGGTGGACTCATACATTATTCCTTTGTTAACTGGCTTATTTTAGTCAGCATAATGCCCTTGAGCTTCATCATGTTGTATCTTGTGTTGGGCTTTCCTTGTTTTTGGGTAAATGTGGTATGCGTGCACGTGCACAGTAGAATAGTGGTTGCGTGTTTTTGCTTTGTTTATCTGTTTGTCCAGTGATGTTCACTGGAAACGCTTCCACTCATGGCCATTGTGAACAATACCGCTGTGAGTGTGGGGTGTAGCAGCCAGAAGTCTGATTGTCCTGCTTGTCCTTACTGTCTCCTCTGTTAGCTACTCCATTGTGTGGGCAGATCTTGCCCTGTCATTTTAGCAGCATGCCATAGCCTGTTAGAGGACCCAGTTATATGGTCTATGAGGACTTTTATGAGGAAACTTCACAAAGTTCATGGAAGTGGAATTAAAAGATGATTTTATTTTGGTGCAAAAGATTTTTGAGATTCACACATAGATTTTTCATAATAATGCATTTCCATGAACTTTAAATTTTTTTAAAAAAGATTTATTTGTTAGGGGGAGAGAGAGAAGGAGTCTTCCATCCACTGGTACACTCCCCAGATGGCCATAATGACCAGGGCAGGGCCAAGTCAAAGCCAGGAGCTTTATTGGAATCTTCCACATGGGTGCCAGGACTGTTGCTTTTTCCAGGATATTATCAGGGAGCTGGGTTGGAAGTGGAACAGCTGGGACAGGAACTGGCACCCATAGGGATGAACCAGTGCCCATATGGGATGCTGGCGCTTCAGGCCAGGGCATTAACCCACTGCGCCACAGTGCTGGCCCCTTTCTGATTCTTCAGATAGGCAAAATCCTTTTATAGTCTCATCTGTGATTATAATTATTTGCTTTTCTGCTAAAAGAATCTTGCTAGTTTACTGTCTTCCACACCCACCAGAATCAGTATTGCAACAGAATAGGCATTCATTCTCCTGGCTGTCACACATCTTGTGCTGGTGTCTCTGTTGCCAGGTGAGACAGCAGAGTCATTCAGAACAGTGGATGGTTTGAGACCGTGTGAAAGCCCTGGGAGCCGTGGAGTTGAGGCCCATTTCTTTACTTAATGGCCACGCTCCATTTGGGCATTGCCACTGCTGCTGCTTTTCTTTCTTTACATTTTATTCTAATATAAAATTCACCATCTTATCCCTGATTTCAATATAAACATGAGCAGAATTGCAGAACCATTCAGTCATTTCATTTTTAACTTCTTGAGGGCCTCTGTACTTTTTCCACAGTGGTTGTCGCAGCAGTGTGCACGGTTGCAGATCCTCTGCACCCTTGCCAGCACCTGTTTTCTGCTTTCTCGATGGGTTTGAGGTGGTACTTACTGTGGTTTGATTTGTGTTCTCTGATGATGAGATGTGGAACACCTTCCTGAGTGATTGTTGGTCATTCGTGTATCTGCTTTGGAGAAATGTATACTCAAGTCCGGTGCTTGATTTTGAATTGGGTTGTTTCTTCTGTTGTTGAGTTTTAGGTGTTCTGTGTACATCCTGGATAGTAATGCCTTATCAGATACATAATTTGCAGATGTGTTCTCCCATTGTGTGGGGTTTCTTTGAACTGTAACTGACCTGGGGACTGGGCGGTGACCCACACAGGAAGGGCTCATGGGGCTCACGGGCCAGGGGCTCCCCGTGATGGAGAAAATGCCAGCAGGTTAGGTGCTGCTTGTGAAATAATCAGACAAGAGGAGAAAGTCGTTGGCTGTGCATGTGAGCGTTTACTCCTGAGCCTTCTCTCGGCTTGGCCCGTGGTCTGCAGGTGTCTTCCTGTGCTGCCGCCACACTGCCACACTGCCACACTGCTCTGGTGGTTGCAGCTTTGTCGTCACTGTGGAAATCAGGAGGTGCAAGTTCTCCATTTTTGGGTCTTTGCTGCCATCGGCTTGGCCACGCCTGGCTCTGCTTCGTGGTTTCATGGATCATCTAGGAGAAAAGGTGTCAAGCAGTGACATGGAACGCTGCTCCCTGCACCCAGGAAGTACGCTTAGGAGGAGCACTGGGGCCCGGGGAAAAGTCCCTAGACACCGACACTCCCTGAGTGTTCTTGTTCAGCCGGCGTGCAGCACTGCTCAGCGGTGCTGCCGCCCACTTCCTTTAGTTCTGGGTTTTAGTTGGTGATTGGCCATCGTTTTATAGTGTCCACTGGAAGAAGTCTTGAGTAGGGTGTGCCGGGTCGAACTGTTGGATGTGGCAAGAAGATATTATAACATGTTCTTACATTTATTTATGGAAAAAACCAGAAAGCAGTTAAGCTTTGTTAATAGTTTGTTTATACCTAGTTTGACAGTAGTAGGTTACCTGTAAATCACAAATGTTGGTGGTGTGTGATGTGAATTCTTTCTACTGATCTAAAGAGCTTTGAGAATACTAAACTAAAGCATGCTGTTGCTAAACTATTTGCTCTTCCTTCAGTTCATTTTAAATTATTCATTGAATTTCTGTGGTGTGCTGAATGCTGAGAAACCCAAAGTTGCCAGCACACTAGTGTTTGAGAAAGAGATACTGCTTTTCTTAAAAAAAAAAAAAAAAAAAAAAAAAAGATTTATTTATTTACCCAGAGAGAGGAGAGGCGGGGGGGGAGGGGCGCAGAGAGAGAGAGAGAGAGAGGTCTTCCATCCGATGGTTCGCTCCCCAATTGGCTGCAATGGATGGAGCTGAGCCAATCCGAAGCCAAGAGCTAGGAGCTTCTTCCGGGTCTCCCACGTGGGTGCAGAGACCCAAGGACTTGGGCCACCTTTTGCTGCTTTCCCAGGCCATAGCAGAGAGCTGGATCAGAAGTGGAGCATCTGGGTCTCGAACCAGCGGCTGTATGGGATGCTGACACTGCAGGCCAGGGCGTTAACCCGCTGCGCCACAGCGCTGGCCCTGAGATACTGCTTTTCTGCAGTACTGTTTCATCTCTGAGGTGACTGCAGTGTCATTTTGGGGGAACTGTCCCGTTGAGCATTCGAGGGCAGCCAGGAGGTGGCTCTGTCCAGGACATCTGCTAGTTCTTCCAGCTCTCAGGCTGGAACTCCAGGGAGGCAGTGCTAGGCCATTTCCAGGAGCTGGTGAGGACGAGGCTTCTTAGGATAAGACTGTGCTTTTCAAAATGCATGTGTATGAGAATATCTGGTAAGTCAGAAATTCACCACACCTAACTTACCACATTCTGGATCTGCACAGTGTTTCTTTAAGAGCCGTCTCCATCTTTTGTGCTCTGGGTGTTGCTTTTATTGTGAATATGTTCTCAGGGAAAACTTTTTTATGTTTAACAGACTTGACACACAGCTCTTGTTATATAAGCCAGCTACTGTCTCAGGCACTTCATGAATATTGATTGAATCGTCATATTAGCCCTAGAAGGTCCCTGCCCGCTGTGCCTGCAGGGTTGATATGTCCATGGGGAAGAGAGTTAGGTAGCCCAAGCTCCCACAGCTGCTCGGTGGCATCCTGGGGCTTTGATCCAAGAGGTCTGACTCCAGTCTGTGCTGTGACTGTGTCGCAGTGCTGCAGTAAGGTCACATTTGTCTTGGATGTCAGTGTGAGGTCACACGTGTTGAGTGCCTGTGATTCTTTCCTGTGAGGCTGCTGGCCCACTGCTGGGACGTTCGCTTCCTGTTGATGAATAAGGGAAGGATGAGTAACAATCCCTCAGTTTCATTAAAAGATAGACTTCAATGGAGGTGGGGTTTTGCCTTTTTTTTTTTTTTTTTGCGTGCTCTTAATTACACACAGATACTCATGGAGGCAACTTATAGCATAATTTTTTAAAAATGTATTTGACCACTTAGGATTTAAGAAAATGGGACCTCAGTGCAGAAGGAAATGGCGTTTTCCACAGGGGAAAATTCTGCAAACACTTGTTAGCCCTTTATAGGTTTAGTGACAGTGAACTTCACTTGATGCATTTCAGTGGAAAATTGCTGACTCCTCTGTGACAGTCACACCGTCCTCTGCTCTCCTCGGGCTGATGAAGCTGGTGGGACCCAGTGGCTACTCTGAAGGACCCAGGGGCCTGCCTTCCTGCTTTGCTAGAGCTGTGGTACACGGAGTGCATTCATAGCTGTAGTGCGGGACATCGCTTGTAAATGTCACTGGAGAGAAACAGGTGCTGGGCTTCAGAACCTGGGATGGGGGGGAAGGAGGAGCGCCCCCTGTGGCCCTTGGCGAAGTAGGCAGGGTGTTGCCAGGGTGGTGGTGTGTGAAGTGAGTGTGGGCATTGCTGGGTTGAAGGAATAGTTCAAGCCAGTGCAGATGAAGGGGTCTTTGATGCATTTGGGTAACGTCAACTACTCCAGTTATTTTGGAATAAAAGGCACTCATAAAGGGAGCCATAGGGGAGAGTGCTGAGCAGGAAGGCCACGGTTGAGCTTTGTTTGAGTAGCAAAAGAGTGTTTTTTGGTTCATTCAGTGATTATTTATTGAGTGTACCAGGCAGGAATCCCTCCCCGCAGAGCTTGTGTTCCCGTGCCGGGCGGTGGGTGGTAGATGCTTAGCTTGGTGGAGGGGCCCACAGCACCCCGCAGGCGTCGGAGTCCTGGCAGAGGATGAATAACCCGGGAGCTCTGAGCTTCCTGCAGCGACTGCCTCCGCAGCTGGGTGCTGGTGCTGCCGCGCGCGGAGCGAGGCTGGAGCGAGGCTGGAGCGAGGCTGGAGCGAGGGGCTGGGTGTTCCTGGAAGTGCTCAGAGTCTGGGGGAGGAGAGAGAGCTCTTGCCTTCCCTTTTGCTTCCTTTGAGTACTAGTGATGTGTTCCGAACTGTACGCAGTAAGATGAATGGGGTTTAAAGGATTCTTTCTCAGAGTGATGCATAGTAAGCTTGTCTCCTGTAGATACGGAATCCTTGGGAGAGCCGAGAAGGTGGCACTTGCTGTGTTCTGTGGGTCAGGTGAGGAGTTCCCTGGCAAGCCCTGGTGACACTCCCTGCTGCTTCTCAGTTGGGGACACTGGTCAGGACTTCTTGAAGAACTCAAACACACAAAATTAGAGCATTGGATGGAGTTAGGCGTTACCAGCTTGCAGCCATTAGCACAAGTCCAGCATGTGCGCAGTGCCGGCCGGGGGCCCACGGAGCTCAGTGGTGCACGTGAGTGCATCCCCGCCCTCCTTTCCTAGGTGCATTCGCAGGGCACTGGATCGGAAGTGGAGCAGCTGGAGCGTGAGCTGGCATCCATGTGGGACGCTGGCATTGCAGGCGATGGCGTAACCTGATACACAAAAATGATTTTTTTAAAAGATTTTATTTATTTGCTTGAGAGGTAGAGTTACAGACAGCAAGAGGGAGAAAAAGAAAGGTCTTCCATCTGCTTTTTTTTTTTAAAGGTTTATTTATTTGAAAGAGTTACAGAGAGGTAGAGAAAGAGAGAGGTCTCCCATCCGCTGGTTTACTCCCCAGATGGCCACAACAGTGGGCGCTGCACCAATCCAAAGCCAGGAGCCAGGAGCTTTCCCCGGGTCTCCCATGTGGGTGCAGGGGCCCAAGGACTTGGGCCGTCTTCCTCTGCCTTCCCAGGCCATAGCAGAGAGCTGGATCGAAAGAGGAGCAGCCGGGACTTGAACTGGCGCCCACATGGGATGCTGGAGCTTCAGGCCAGGGTGTTAACCCGCTGCGCCACGGCGCGCCCTCCCCCCACCCAATGATTTTTATAGAAAGTTTTCTACTTGAGAAAATGACTAGATAGATAGTCCTGTGTGATTCCTTTCTTTTAAGAGAAAGGATAGTTTTTGTTGGTGCTTAGAGGTAGGAAGAGTTGGAGAGTTGGTGGAGACTTAGGGGAAGGTGACCCAAAAACCAGAACGGAGTCTTCAGACCAGCCCTGGCGGTGGGAGCACTGCAGTTTGTATTGACAGGGGCTGATGTCAGCCGTCCTCCGTCCTCAGGTGATACCTGAACGTAGTTTGTGTTTCTCTGTTTTTTCCTTCAGTCTCTGCCCGTCTCCTTACGTCTCATACTTTACACACTGGTAGAGCACAGGAGTGTACAAGTACCAACCCAGGGATGCGGCTGATGGAAAGCTGGCTTCTGTAGTCTGCTTTCTGAAAGCCATTGGTAGTTCCCTTTCCCTTCAGCGCTCATCTGTTTAGAGCCTGGTGTCTTCACCTTGCTGCAGACGGCTCTGGTCCCCTCCGTCGGGGCTGTGGCTCTGGCCTTGCTCTGACCTCGCTGCGCGTTCCTGCCCTCAATGCTTTTCTCTAGGTGCAGCCTGTCTGTCTCTTCTTTCTTCATACTGCTGTTTGTGGATACCTGTGGTTTAATGTGATAAAATTGCCGTTTTTCTGTTATATTGCCTGTTTGAGTTATAGCCAACTAGGTGCTAAATTTCCTGAAGCCCAGGACTGTATGGACACCTGGCTAAAATGCCACATTGTCTAGTCCAACTTACACAGAAGGTTTTAGAGTAGGCATGGGGACACACTGAATTGGTGGCTTCCTCCCTGGTATTCCTGGAATATCGTCCTGTCTGGGGAACTTCACTGTTAGAGATAACATAGGATTACGGGATAACAACACATCCCTCAAATGAGAGGGTTCGTTGTTTACTTTGAATTAATAAGTGCTATAAGAAATCTTACTGGGTGAGGTTTGTAGAGGACGTCTTCAGGCTGGCTGGCTTTCCCATCTGGTAGCTGTAGCTTCATTTCTTACTTGAATCAGGAAGCAGTTTGTGTTTTTCCTCCCCCCTCCTTTGCCCGCCCTGCCTTCCTGTTTTAAGACTTATCTATTAATTAATTGAAAGGCAGAGTTACAGAGGTGGTGACACAGAGTGAGAGAGCTCTTCCATCTGTTAGTTTCACGCCCCTAAATGGCTGCAATGACCAGGCCAAAACCAGGAGCCAGAAACTCCATCTGGGTTTCCATCTGGGTGCAGGGCCCAGATACTCGGGCCTTCTGCTGCTTTCCCAGATGCATTAACAGAGAGCTGGATCCGAAGTGGAGCAGCCAGGACGCACATGGATGCCTGGATCACAGGATGTGGCTTCACCCTGCTGGGCCACAGTGCTAGCCCCACTTTCTTCTCTCCTAAAAATTTATTATTTATTTGAAGGGCGGAGTTAGACACACACACACACACAGAGAACGTCTTTTCATAAGAAGTGCTCCATGCCTAGTTTAAGTGTGTTTTCCTCATTTGCTAATTGTTTTAGCTATTCATACCCTTCTGGTGCAGAAATAAATGCAAATTACACATAAGTCTTAAAATGTGACTTGGGACAGATATCCTGTCTGATTAATGCTCCATCAGTTTCCCTGTGTGGAACCTCATTTTCCTTAGGGAGAAGGAAAGTGATTGGTGAAGAGAGATTTATTCACTCTTTTAAGTGTTGATGTAAAAACTGCATGGGTTGGTCTTCAGATTTGTGTTTCTGAAACTGAAATAATTGAAGAGCTACACACAGGAAAGACGGGAAATGAGTGGACATCACAGCTGGCCTGGGGCAGAGGTTGAGTCCTGGCTGACTGCGTGGCGGGGTGACACGGGCCGTGCTCATTAATCTCATGAAGCTGTGCTTGCCTCTGTGTGGCGTGAACTCGTGACGGAGCCAGCCTCATAGATTCTTGTGACAGTTAAGTACGATGTGTGTGAGCAGTGAATGAATGTTAGCTAGCTCCACTTTGTGGTTGTTTTTATTGTAGATGTATTTGGAACACTTAAACTGACAGCATTTATGAAATGTTGAATTGTTTCAGTACTTAAAGTAATGGATATAAAGAGAGCATTAGATACTTCCTGTTTCTGTAGCAAATTCACATCAGAGAGATCAGGATTTAAAAAAATTACTGATGAAGAGTAACTTTATTCATAAAGTGCTTTTCACAGATGCAGGTATTTTTAACCTTGTGTGATTGAGGCCTCAGATGCTCATGCAAGACCTTGTGTGCTTACAGGGTGACCTTGTTAGATCTTGTAGTGGCCAAGCTGGTGGGTGACGAGCCGCTGACTGCAGACGACCTCAGTGCCTTTCTGCGCCACGCCGAGCTGATGGCCGGCTCCTTTGTGGATCAGTGCGGGACTGTGCTGAAGCTGACGTCCGAGCAGCACCCTGAGGATGCGGTATGGAGACAGGTTTCCTGTTCCCCGTGAGGAGAGAGGTGGCGATTCTTACTCGTCGTCTATGAGAGTTCTATTTTGAAAGATTAAAATATATGAAATGAGTAATAATGTACCCTTAGAATCAGGCCATACAGGTAGGGTCAGCAGTGCTCACATTGTCACCCAAAGCTAGTGGTTTACTCAGTTCCGGATGTGCTTTTCCAGGCAGTTCCCCTCAGCGAGGCGCTGTGACCTGGACACGTGCAGGGAGCTTTCGTGAAAGGTGCCGGTGCACTGTGCTGGCCGCTTCCAGGTTCTCATTTTCCCAGTGTGAGCCTAGGAGGGCGGTGTCTGGCCTGGTAGATTTGTGGTGCTGCATAGATGGTGGTGTGGCAGCCCTCCCGCTTTGAATAGATACATACAATTATACATATTTATAGGGTAAAGGCGTATACAGTTTTAAAGTTTTAATACACATTTCCAAATTGCCTTCTAGGAAGTCTGTGTCTTTTGTCCATTAAAGGAGATTCCCAGTCACACGCCATCCTGGTCCAGTGTGTCAAGCACTCTTTGTTTTGGTTAAGCTTGGCCAGGATCCTTGAGGCCTTGTCTTTACCGAGAGCTTAGAAACCAGCGTACAGCGTTCTGTTCACATCCTGCTCATCAGAATTTCTCTTTATCTTTGCTTCTCCTTCCTTCCTTCTGTCTTAAAAGTTGGGATTGTTCTTTCTGGAGTACAACGAGGCGGTGAAAAGGAGTGTGAGGCTGTTAGGACACCGGGGTGGCTCTCAAAGCTGCTGCCGGGAAGCCGGGCGAAGCAGACAGCGCGCTGTAGGGCTGTCTCCCTGTGCGGTCCTGTACAGCCAGCCTCACGAGGGGTGACAAGAAACAGGTTCCCCGTGGGAGTGGCAGTCAGCGCGCTGTAGGGCTGTCTCCCTGTGCGGTCCTGTACAGCCAGCCTCACGAGGGGTGACAAGAAACAGGTTCCCCGTGGGAGTGGCAGTCAGCGCGCTGTAGGGCTGTCTCCCTGTGCGGTCCTGTACAGCCAGCCTCACGAGGGGTGACAAGAAACAGGTTCCCCGTGGGAGTGGCAGTCAGCACGCTGTAGGGCTGTCTCCCTGTGCGGTCCTGTACAGCCAGCCTCACGAGGGGTGACAAGAAACAGGTTCCCCGTGGGAGTGGCAGTCAGCGCGCTGTAGGGCTGTCTCCCTGTGCGGTCCTGTACAGCCAGCCTCACGAGGGGTGACAAGAAACAGGTTCCCCGTGGGAGTGGCAGTCAGCACGCTGTAGGGCTGTCTCCCTGTGCGGTCCTGTACAGCCAGCCTCACGAGGGGCGACAAGAAACAGGTTCCCCGTGGGAGTGGCAGTCAGCACGCTGTAGGGCTGTCTCCCTGTGCGGTCCTGTACAGCCAGCCTCACGAGGGGCGACAAGAAACAGGTTCCCTGTGGGAGTGGCAGTCAGCACGCTGTAGGGCTGTCTCCCTGTGCGGTCCTGTACAGCCAGCCTCACGAGGGGTGACAGGAAACAGGTTCCCCGTGGGAGTGGCAGTCAGCGCACTGTAGGGCTGTCTCCCTGTGCGGTCCTGTACAGCCAGCCTCACGAGGGGTGACAAGAAACAGGTTCCCCGTGGGAGTGGCAGTCAGCACGCTGTAGGGCTGTCTCCCTGTGCGGTCCTGTACAGCCAGCCTCACGAGGGGCGACAAGAAACAGGTTCCCCGTGGGAGTGGCAGTCAGCGCGCTGTAGGGCTGTCTCCCTGTGCGGTCCTGTACAGCCAGCCTCACGAGGGGCGACAAGAAACAGGTTCCCCGTGGGAGTGGCAGTCAGCGCGCTGTAGGGCTGTCTCCCTGTGCGGTCCTGTACAGCCAGCCTCACGAGGGGTGACAAGAAACAGGTTCCCTGTGGGAGTGGCAGTCAGCACGCTGTAGGGCTGTCTCCCTGTGCGGTCCTGTACAGCCAGCCTCACGAGGGGTGACAAGAAACAGGTTCCCTGTGGGAGTGGCAGTCAGCACGCTGTAGGGCTGTCTCCCTGTGCGGTCCTGTACAGCCAGCCTCACGAGGGGTGACAGGAAACAGGTTCCCCGTGGGAGTGGCAGTCAGCGGTCAGCTCGGTTGCAGAGGATCAAGAGGAAGATTTCTGGGTAGCGGAAATGTTAGCATAACTGCCGACCTTGACACAGCTCTGTGCTGTGCACTTAGGGTGAACGTATTCTATAGCATGTAAATTATATTCCCATAAAATTGATTTAAGCACATTTTTAAAAATAATAAAGGGGTCGTTTATGTACTGATAGAAACAGGCAGAGAGGGAGTAGCTGAAGCTGGAGTCACAGTGAGTGGTGAGGCCGGCGGGGGAGGCCCTGGCGTCCAGTGTCCGCAGAGGGGGGAACGGGATTTGGAGTGGGAGGCTGGATGGTGGCAGCGTTAACTCCTGTTGTGACTGTGGCTGTTCACTGTGCACGGGCCTTGGCCTCTTTGTGCGTGTTTGAGACCCTTTTGTGCTTTTTGTGCCTTTTTTTTTTTTTAAGATTTATTTATTTATTTGAAAATCAGAGTTACATAGAGAGAGAAGGAGAGCTGGTTCACTCCTCAATTGGCTGCAATGGCAAGAGCTGCACCAATCAGGAGTCAGGAGCCAGGAGTTTCTTTTGGGTCTCCCATGTGGGTGCAGGGCCCAAGGACTTGGGCCATCTTCTACTGCTTTCCCGGGCCATAGCAGAGAGCTGGATCGGAAGTGGAGCAGCCGGGACTCAAACCGGTGCCCATATGGGATGCTGGCACTGCAGGAGGCGGCTTTACCCGCTGTGCCACAGTGTTGGCCCCACCCCTTTGCTCTTGACCTGTGCTGTGTCGGGTAGGCCAGGGTAGGTCTCCCTGGTCCTGTCAGGAAGGAAGGTTTATGTGCAGGGCCTTGCCCTTCCTTTCTCAGGGCGGACTTGCCTTTGCTTCCAGCAGGAGGAGCAATGAGATGTGACTGGAGTGAGTTCTCTAGGAGGTGGAGAAAAGGCAGGAAAACTTGGTGCTTGTTAGATCACAGCTTTAACCTTTTGAAGGCACTTGATGTTTAATTAGTGGTGATTGTGGTGTTAACCACCGGGGTGGGCATTTGACTTGTGGTCACGATACCACTTCCCGTATTGGAGAGCCTGGGCTTGATCCATCTCTGTCCAGCCTCTGCTCACGCAAACCCTGGGAGGTAATATTTAGGAAAAATTGCGTTTTTCCTTCAAATAATTTTCATCTGAAGTGGGAAGAATTACTATATACTAGTAGAATAGAACACTGTAGGCAGGTTTCTTATGGAAACCAAAAGATTTTTACATTTGGAAATTTATTGCCTATGTATTTGTGACTTGTGCATATTAATGAATATCTTATGCTTCACCGTGCGGGTGAAGGGGCCCAAGCACTTGGGCCATCCTCCATTGCCTTCCCGGGCCACAGCAGAGAGCTAGACTGGAAGAGGGGCAACCGGGACAGAATCCGGTGCCCCCATCGGGACTAGAATCTGTGGTGCCGGCACCGGAGGTGGAGGATTAGCCAATTGAGCTGTGGTGCTGCCCCAAAGTCGGATTTTCCACTGCTTCCTCAGGCTATTAGCAAGAAGCTGGATTGGAAGTGGAGCAGCTGGGAGCGCCCATGTGGGAAGCTAATGCCATAGGCAGAGGCTTAATGTTCCACACCACAGCACTCGAACAAATGTATTGCACATTTTAGTAGTAGAGTGGCATTTCAATATGTAGATATATCATACTTTTTTCATTTGTTCCCTGTTGACAGTTGATTTGCTTTGAGGGTTTTTCTTTTCTTTTCTTTTCTTTTCTTTTCTTTTCTTTTCTTTTCTTTTCTTTTCTTTTCTTTTCTTTTCTTTTCTTTTCTTTCTTTCTTTCTTTCTTTCTTTCTTTCTTTCTTTCTTTCTTCCTTTCTTTCTTCCTTTCTTTCTTCCTTTCTTTCTTCCTTCCTTTCTTTCTTTCCTTCCTTTCTTTCTTTCCTTTCTTTCTTTCTTTCCTTTCTTTCTTTCTTTCTTTCTTTCTTTCTTTCTTTCTTTCTTTCTTTCTTTCTTTCTTGACCTTTACAAATAATACTACCATAAACATCCTTATGCAAACGCCTTTGCAATTTTGGACAGGTAAACTGGGATTATAAATTCTCAGAAATTGAAATGCTGGATCAGAAAGTATGTATTTAAAAATTTTAGAGGTATTTCTAAATAGCACCCAGTACAGCACAAGGCTGTATTGGCTATAGCCTTTTATAAATCTGATTTAATTACCATTTCTCTTTGAAGATTTTAAAAAAGATTTATTTATTTATTTGAAAGGCAGAGAGACAGAAAAAGGAAAGAGAGAGAGAGAGATGCAGATACCTTCCATCACTCCCTGGTTCATTCCTCAAATGACTGCAGTAGCCAGATTTAGGCCAGGCCAAAGCCCAGTGTGGCCCCAGCACTTGGGCCTACTTCTGCTGCCTTCCCAGGTATCTTAGCAGGAAGCTAGGTCAGAAGTGGAGTGGCTGGGACCCTGTATTCCAAGACAGGATGCAGGCGTGTGAGCCCTGGTTCTCACCACGCCACTGGCTCTCATGCCCCTTTTAAAAGGTTTTCAGGGGCCAATATAGTCATTGGCTTTGCATTTTAGGTTAGCTTTTAAAATCATTTCTTAGGAAAACATTTTCAGAAGAGCCATCTTTTCATTATATGTATAGTGTCCTGCCCCACACCTCCTATGGGTAATTTTTTATTTGAATTTATTTTTGGTATTCTTAACCTTTTAGAAGGTGTTTGTTTTTAAGAATCTGTTTAGATGTAATCTTTTTAAAACAATTTTGCCAATTAGATCTTCTATCCACTAGTTTACTCCGCAGATGGCTGCAATGGCCAGTGCTGGGCCAGGCTGAAGCCAGGAGCCAGGAGCTTCATCCACGTCTCCCATGTGGATGGCGGGGGCCCAAACACTTGGGCCCTCTTCCACTGCTTTTTCCAGGCTGTTATCAGGAAGCTGGGTTGAAACTGGAGCAGCCAGGACTTGAACCAGGGCCCATATGGAATGCTGGCATTGCAGGTGGCAGCTTTACCAGCTTCACCACAACATGGCCCCAGACTTAATCAACTTTGTTTTTAGTACCTCTAGAATTTTTTTAAAAGCATATTTAGTAAGATGTAAAACCTTTGTTGAAAAACTGAGTTTATATCTTGATTTTTTTTTTGTTTTGTTTTGTTTAGTAGTCTGTGGTCCTGGAAAGTTATTTTTTCTCTGTGCCCATTTTCTTTGCCTATAATATAGATTGTATTTTGATGTAAGCATTTAGTATCATGACTGTTACATAACTAATGCTCCCTAAATGGTAACTATTAATGATTGTTATTGAATATATAATTTGTAAGTGAATATGTAATTTAGTGAATATATAATTTGCTAAGTTCATCTATATGTATGTACATTTATAGAAGTGTGTGTGTGTGTGTGTGGATCCAATTTTGGATTTTCAGGTTTTACAGAGGGAATCAGTTACGATGTTAACAACTTGGAGAAGGAATCAAAGAGCCATATGTTTATCTGCAGTAAAGAAATGCGGAAATGAATGTACTCCTAACAAATGCAAAAGCTGGCCTACCCATAAGGCACTGATCACTTGCATTTTAGCCAGAATTTCTGTGGAACAGAATCACTGAGTTATTATTGGTTTTCTGTCATGTATGAAGTTGGAAAATAGCTCAGAGACACTGAGGATGGGGTTAACCAGGACTGGTTTTTTTCTGACTACTTCAGAATCCTTCTGAATGTTGTTCCTTAGATTTGGCCATTTTTTCTACCCCAGTTCCTGATTTAATTACCACAGTTCACTAATGCTTTTGAATGTCTGGAAAGACACTTTCTCATTACTCTTATTTTTTAAAAACATCTATTTTTATTTATTTGAAAAGCAGAGTTACAGAGACAGAGAGGAGAGACAAAGAGAGATCTCTGTCTCTTCCCCACCCTCCATAACTCTGCCTTTCAAATAAAGAAAATAAATCTTTTAAAAAAAGAGCAACAAAATTATGAAGAATGAAACAGAAGCGTTAACTGTGTACACAAATAATCATTTTGACAAACAGCAGACACCTGCCGTCAGGAACATAAGACTGTGTCGTTCTGTGTCTTCTTGAATAAAGGTCAGAAAAGTTCTTATTCAAGCACAAATACCTCCCAGCAGTGGGAGAAATGTTCACTGTCACTAGCTCCCTGATAGCATTTATGCAGGTTCCTCCTAAAGCATTCCCGGCACACAAGCTCTCCTTCAAAGTACAGATATCCTGTGTACTACATTGATTTCTGATCCACAGAAATCCTGTGAAGTGCTGTGGTTGAAGTAGCTGTGGCTTTAAGAACTTGCATTATTCCTGGGTGAATATTAATCTTTATGAAGTATTTTGATGGATTGGAAAAGATAATTTTAAAATGTTAGCCACATAGCTGCTAAATAATTGTCAGACTGCACAACCAAGAAACTACCAACTGCATGGCTTTATTAGTGTATATAAAACTTGAAATGCATTTTTGTATTGATCTTAACTCTCCTTTTAATGTTTGGGGGGAAGAGTGGAATGTAGATGAAAAGTTAGAAATTAGTACCACATTAAGAATCTTGAGAAAATCCAGTCACCCCACAGGGCTCCAGCTTGTTAGACAGACAGCTGACCAGATTCCTGTCTCCAGTTTCCCTCCCCTCAGAGGGAGGTGAGCACGTGCAGGCAGGAGGACTGTCTGGGGTCAGGTCCGGAGGAGCCAGGGACTCCAGCAGGGGTCTCCCTGGAAGCAGGGGAAGAGGCTTTAAAGCCAGGGCCTCAGCGTGATCACGAAACAGGAGCTCCTGGTCACATTTGGGGGAAGCCACAAGCAGACTCGGTACTCTGAAGATGGGGAGGGGAGGGTCTTCAGATAGACTCCACGTTAGCTTCAGATGGACTTCGAGTTACATTGCTTCTTCTTTTTAGGAGGTGCTGGCTACAGTTAGGCTGCTGGATGTCCTGTGTGAGATGACGGCTAATACCGAGCTGCTTGGCTATCTGCAGGTCTTCCCTGGCTTGCTGGAAAGAGTGATTGGTGAGTGAAAGGTGACACATAGTATCTTTGTTAAGAGATCTTTGACTTGGGGCCGGTGCCGTGGCTCACTTGGTTAATCCTCCACCTGTGGCGCTGGCATCCCATATGGGCGCCAGGTTCTGGTCCCAGTTGCTCCTCTTCCAGTCCAGCTCTCTGCTGTGGCCCAGGAAGGCAGTGGAGGATGGCCCAGGTGCTTGGGCTCCTGCACCCACGTGGGAGACCAGGGGAAGCACCTGGCTGCTGGCTTTGGATTGGCGCAGCACCGGCCGTGGTGGCCATTTGCCGGGTGAACCAATGGAAGGAAGACCTTTCTCTCTGTCTCTCTCACTGTCTAGAACTCTACCTGTCCAAAAAAAAAAAAAAAAAGAGAGAGAGAGAGAGAGATTGCTTTTCATGTTGCAATACAGATTCAAGCACAAGTCCTTGATTTTTAGTGTGTCCTCCATGCTTGGAGACAGGTCATGGCATCACAGCGAGCAGCTCAGGACTGGGGACCACGGAAGCCTGAGCTGGCCTTGTGGTTTGCCACTTCCTTCTGCGGACCCAGGACCCTTAGCAGGCCTGTGTGCAGGGGTGCACGGGAACCCAGGACCCTTAGCAGGCCTGTGTGCAGGGGTGCACGGGAACCCAGGACCCTTAGCAGGCCTGTGTGCAAGGGTGCAAGGTGGAGCCTAATCCTTGGCAGAGGGTTTAGTGATGATGTGGTCCGGGGAAGTCATTCATGATGGAGATATTTGTCAGTAAATTTTCCCCAATTCTTGGAGTACCTAGAATAGGGCTTTACACATACCATGCGTTTGATTTTTTTTTTAAATTTTTTAATTTTTATTTTTTTTTTGACAGGCAGAGTGGACAGTGAGAGAGAGAGACAGAGAGAAAGGTCTTCCTTTGCCGTTGGTTCACCCTCCAATGGCTGCCGCGGCCGGCGCACCGCGCTGATCTGATGGCAGGAGCCAGGAGCCAGGTGCTTTTCCTGGTCTCCCATGGGGTGCAGGGCCCAAGCACCTGGGCCATCCTCCACTGCACTCCCTGGCCACAGCAGAGAGCTGGCCTGGAAGAGGGGCAACCGGGACAGAATCCGGCGCCCCGACCGGGACTAGAACCCGGTGTGCTGGCGCCGCTAGGCGGAGGATTAGCCTAGTGAGCCGCGGCGCCGGCCGCGTTTGATTTTTTTTAAAGATTTATTTGAAAGGCAGAGTTACAGAGAAGGAGGGAGGGAGGGAGGGAGGCAGAGAGAGGAGCACGAGAGAGTGTGCGCAAGAGAGAGCCTCTGCCTGCAGGTTTGGTTCACTCCCCAAATAGCTGCAGCGGCTGGGGCTATGCCAGGCGGAAGCCAGGAGCCTGAAGCTTCCTCTGGGTCTCAGACGTGGGTGTAGGAGCCCAAACACTTGGGCCATCTTCACTGCTTTCCCAGGTGCATTAACAGGGAGCTGGCTCAGAAGTGGATTAGCTGGGACTTGAATGAATGGTGCCCATATGGGATACCAGTGTCACAGGCCCAGGTTTAACCTGGTTGCCACAACCCAGCCCCATGCATTTGATTCTTACAAGAAAACTTTTAAACGAGAAGCCATTGGTTGAAGTAATTTTTTTTAAGATTCATTTATTTATTTGAGAGAATTACAGACAGAGAGAGTGATCTTCCATCCACTGGTTCACTCCCCAAATGGTTACAGTGGCCGGAGCTGGGCTGATTGGAAGCCAGAAGTTTCTTCCAGGTTTCCCACGTGGGTGCAGGGGCCCAAGCACTTGGGCCATCTTCCCCTGCTTTCCCAGGCCATTAGCAGGGAGCTGGTTTAGAAGTGGAGCAGCCTGAACTGGTGCCCATTTGGGATGCCGGCGCTGTAGGTAGGGGCTTAACCTACTATGCCACAGCACTGGCTCCTGGTTGAAGTATTATTGTCTTTGCTAAAAAGCTGTTTGCAAGGGGCTCTCGCCGTGGTGCACTAGGTTAATCCTCCACATGTGCCAGCATCCCATGTGGTCACTGGTTCTAGTTCCGGTTGTTCCTCTTCCAGGCCAGCTCTCTGCTGTGGCCCAGGAGGGCAGTGGAGGATGGCCCAAGTGCTTGGGCCCTGCACCCGCGTGGGAGACCGGGAGGAAGCACCTGGCTCCTGGCTTCGGATCGGTGCAGCGCCAGCCATAGCGGCCATTTGGGGAGTGAACCAATGGAAGGAAGACCTTTCTCTCTCTCTCTCTCTCTCACTGACTGTAATTCTACCTGTCAAATTAATAAATAAAATCTTTTTTTAAAAAAAAAAGCTGTTTGCAAAATAATTCACATAGACTGTGTTTCTGTGGTTAGCCATGCCTGTGAGTTACTCTTCACCGTTTACTGTTTTTCCCTTTGGGAAGATACTCAGTCTGGACAGGAGTGTGCTAAGAAACACGCCTTCCTGTGAGGGAATGTCTGAGCTGGTCTTTGGAATCCTGCGTCGGTGTTGTGCTTGAGTGTGACACCTTCAGTTACAGTTGAAGGACTGTGGACCCAGGAAACTGAATCCTGTGGAGGTGGCGTAAGGATGCGCTGGGCAAGGGGGGGTTACACGCTCGCTCCAGCACGGGACCCGCGTCCTCGCTGTAAGGCTGAGGGAGTGGTGTCTGCCTTCAGTGGGTTTGATGAGGCGTCCATTAAATAATGTGGAAACACTGCAGTCAGCTCCCGGAAGATGGCGTATTTCGTAGACGGCTGGAGGTGTTCGTGGATCTTAGCGGTGCTGCTTGTTCTGAGTCTAGGAGAACACACCCTGCCGCCGGGTTACCCGGCCACTGAGGGACGAGCAAGGTGGGGCCTGTCTTGGACTCAGCCGACTGCGGTTGTCGGATGAGTTCTTTGACAGAGTTGCTGGAAAATTGTTAGCTACCTTTTTTTTTTTGAATAAATGGAAAGTCCAAATGAGGGTGATCGTGACTCACTTCCCCCAAATGGAGTGAAAGCATTTGAAGAAGAAGGCAGGAGAGCTTTCTGATCGTTGGCAAGGGCCGGCGTTTGGCCTGCTGGTTGAGGCAGCGGATGGGATGTCCACGTCCCGTGTTGGAGTGCCGGGTTGGATGCCCAGCCCAGCTCCGCACCACAGCAGAGGTGGCTCGCAGGGGAGGCCTGCACCGGATCCCTCACTCCTGGTTGAGCCTCAGCTGAGCCCCAGGCATTGCAGGCATGTGGTGAGTGAGCCGGTACATAGGAGTTCTCTGCTCTCTCAAGTAAATAAATTAAAACAAAATAAGTAGTAAGGAAAACATCCAATGTTCTACCTTTATTCCCATTTGGTCTATTAAAATAAGTTACGTTTGTTATGGAAAATTAACACAGGCTGGCACCGCGGCTCACTAGGCTAATCCTCTGCCTGCGGCACCGGCACCCTGGGTTCTAGTCCTGGTCGGGGCGCCGGATTCTGTCCCGGTTGCCCCTCTTCCAGTCCATCTCTCTGCTGTGGCCTGGGAAGGCAGTGGAGGATGTCCCAAGTGCTTGGTCCCTGCACCTCATGGGAGACCAGGAGGAACCACCTGACTCCTGGCTTGGGATCAGTGCAGTGCACTGGCCATAGCAGCCATTTGCAGGGTGAACCAATGGAAGGAAGACCTTTCTCTTTGTTTCTCTCTCTCTCACTGTCCAACTCTGCCTGGCCAAAAAAACAAAAACAAAAACAAAACAAACAAACAAAAAAAAACACACACACAAAATACTCAAATTTATTTTTCCATGGAAAATAAACGTTACTCTTTTTTTGTTATAGATCTTTTACGACTGATTCATGTAGCTGGAAAAGACACCATAAACATCTTTAGTACCTGTGACTGTATCAAAGAAGGTGATGTCTCCAGTGTGGCTGAGGGGTTTAAGTCTCACCTTATACGTCTGATTGGAAATCTGTGTTACAAAAACAAAGATAACCAAGACAAGGTAAGATTTTTTTTAGAATGTGTCACACACATAAGATTTCATTTAGAAGATAATACATAATATATACTCATTTTCTTGGAGTTTAAACTCGAGTTACTTAGAAAGTAGGTTGAGAGAGATACATGTATTGTATGTATAACATATATTTCCCCCACAGATAAACATAGTATGTCATATTTGAAGTTTATTTTCTTGTAATTTTATGTTGTCTTTTCTTTGTCCTTAGGAAGTTTCAGCCAGTCTCCTTTCTTGTAAATTGTTCATGTTTTGCCTATGCTTGTGCATTTTAAACAGCCTTAGTTCATGGAGACAACAGTCAATAACAGATACTTCCGGCCCGCACTGCGGCTCACTAGGCTAATCCTCTGCCTTGCGGCGCCGGCACACCGGGTTCTGGTCCCGGTCGGGGCGCCGGATTCTGTCGTGGTTGCCCCTCTTCCAGGCCAGCTCTCTGCTGTGGCCCGGGAGTACAGTGGAGGATGGCCCAAGTGCTTGGGCCCTGCACCCCATGGGAGACCAGGAGGAAGCACCTGGCTCCTGCCATTGGATCAGCGCGGTGCACCGGCCGCCGCGTGCTGGCCGCGGCGGCCATTGGAGGGTGAACCAATGGGAAAAGACCTTTCTCTCTGTCTCTCTCTCTCACTGTCCACTCTGCCTGTCCAAAAAAAAAAAAAACCAAAAAAAAAAACAGATACTTCCAGGGCTCAGAAAAATTTCTAGTACATAGGAAAGCATTTAATAAACACCATCATTACAAGAAAAAAATCCAACAAAGTATTATACGTCTTTATCCTATTTTATGGATGGCAGCATCATATCCCTTTTGTTCTACATGTTTCAAAATGGATGAAATACTTAGATACGAAGTCTTTAGAAACCCAGTAGTCTGCTTTTTTTTTTTTTTTGACAGGCAGAGTGGACAGTGAGAGAGAGAGACAGAGAGAAAGGTCTTTTCCCATTGGTTCACCCTCCAATGGCCGCCGCGGCCGGCGCACCGCGCTGATCCGAAGGCAGGAGCCAGGTGCTTCTCCTGGTCTCCCATGGGGTGCAGGGCCCAAGCACTTGGGCCATCCTCCACTGCACTCCCGGGCCACAGCAGAGAGCTGGCCTGGAAGAGGGGCAACCGGGACAGAATCCGGCGCCCCGACCGGGACTAGAACCCGGTGTGCCGGTGCCGCAGGCTGAGGATTAGCCTAGTGAGCCGCAGCGCCAGCCCAGTAGTCTGCTTTTAGAAACTTCCTTTGTACTGAACAGCTTAGAGGTCATCATGCTGATCGTGTGAGGCAGTGTTCTGTAAAGATGGTGAGAAAATACTTCTCATTGCGTGGGCTTCCCTTATCTTCCTGGAGTTTTACTTGGGGTTGCATTGTTTTACCTCATTCAGTCTCTCTGTGGCAGATCTTATTTTCCAAGATGATCACGGAAGTATGTCACATCACATTATTTGCCCTTTGACTTTGCCACTCCCCTGGCCAGGGTTAACATCTCTTACTCTGTCCCTCTGAGATGGGGTAGGCCCTGGGCCTGCTTCAAACGCGAGCCATGGCAGGGGTGACCCTGTGCCGCGTCAGCAGTCTGGCAGATTCTGTTTCTGGCTTCTTGTGTGTCCGCGGCATCTGAGGAGAGCAGATCCCTGAGCTCACCTTGCTGTAATCTGGTGGCTGTGTGGGGAATCTGTTTCACGTGAGATCCCAGTGGAGGAAGGAGCACCAAGGCACCCGCCGGGTGTGCCAGGCCCTCCTGGAGGCTCCTCACCTGCTCAGCTGATGTTCCCGAGGTCAGGCTGAGCCCTCTGTAAATTCATGACCCATAACATTGGGAGAAAAACCGGAAAACTGGGCAGGGGGTGGGGACAGTAAGTGGACAGATCTCCTCCTGTTAACAGCCCAGGAAGTGACTGTTGGATTGATCCTGTGGCAGGTAACAGTTGATTAACTGGATACAAGACAGCTCTGTGAAGACACTCAAATTTGACATAAGTAGGCAGATTCTGTAGTCAAACTGATGCCTTTTATCTAAAAGATTATTTATTTGAGAGGTAGATTTACAGACAGAGAGGGAGAGACAGAAAGGGCCTCCTTCTGCTGGTTCACTCCCCAAATGGTCGCACAAGCAGAGGTGCACCGATCCAAAGCCAGGAGCCAGGAGCTTTCTCTGGGTCTCCCATATGCGAGCAGGGGCCCAAGGACTTGGGCCATCCTCCACTGCTTCCCCAGGCCATAGCACAGAGCTGGATGAGAAGCAGCTGGGACACAAACCGGCGCCCATCTGGGATGCCGGTGCTACAGGCGGAGGCTTAGCTTACTATGTTAAGCCTCCAAACTGACATTTAGAGTAAGGGATGAGTAAGGGATGGTACGGTTTGTGTTGTTCATGGCAGCTGAAATTCTTATACAGATTCTGCATCTTTCTAGTTTGAAGAATCAATGAATAGCTTGTGGACGACTTGGGAATGAGGCAGCAAGCCTCAGGTTCTGTGTGTGAACTGCCCGGATGCCTGCGTCACACTCACGTGGGGCTGGGGACACTGAGTTATGCAGCGTGTAAAGTAGTTGTGCAGAGATCTGAGCTGCCAGTCGAGAGTTCGTAGTTCATCTGAGATAGTTTCCCACTAAGACAAAAATAATCGCCACTCTTTAGAAAAACAGGACAGAATCCAGTTTCCACAGCGCAGCATTACCAGTCTTCAGGATGCCGTCCAGACTACTTGACGTATAGGGCGTTGTTTCCCATTCTCAGGAGAACACATTGTCACTGAAGACTGAGCTGACATAAATGTTGGGGTTAGCAGACAAGGAGTTCACAGTAGTAATTGTAACTATACTCAAGGATATAAAGTATGAATGAAAAGATATTTCAACAAAGGAAATATAATCCCTAAAAAATGACCCAGGGGCCGGCGCTGTGGCATAGTGAGTAAAGCCGCTGCCTGCAGTGCTGGCATCCCACATGGGCGCCAGTTCGAGGCCCAGCTGCTCCACTTCCGATCCAGCTCTCTGCTATGGCCTGGAAAACAGTTCAAGATGGCCCAAGCGCTTAGGGCCCTGCACCCGCGTGGGAGACCCGGAGGAAGCTCCTGGCTCTTGGCTTCGGGTCTGCGCAGCTCCGGCCGTTGCAGCCAGCTGGGGAGTGAACCAGTGGATGGAAGACCCCCCCCCCCTCTCTTTCTCTCTCTCTCCTCTCTGTGTGTAATTCAAATAAATAAATAAATCTTTAAAAAATAAAAAGCCAAAGGAAATTCTAGGACTAAAATAATACAGCATCTGAAATGAAATACAGGAATGACCTTTGGCTTGGTGGTAGACCTGCTGGCCGGTTCACCCACACCCCCGTATCGCAGTGCCTGGATTTGTCCTGGCTCTCCGACACTGGGAGGCAGTAGGTGATACCTGAAAGGCTGGGTCTGTGCCTCCGTGTGGGAGGCCTGGGTTCAGTTCCCACCCTGTCTTGGACCTGGCCAGTGCTTGGCTGTTGCAGGCATGTGGTGAATGAGCCAGCAGATGGGAGCTCAGTCTGTCTCTCTGCTTCGCAAAAAAACAAAACAAAACACATTTTTTTTTCTTTTAATGTGAAATATTTATTGAATTGGCTTAGCTCAGAAGAGATGGGAGAGGAGAGTCATTATCCTTATAAAGATATGTCCTGGCACCGTGGCTCACTTGGTTAATCCTCCGCCTGCAGCGCCGGCATCCCGTATGGGCGCTGGATTCTGTCCTGGTTGCTCCTCTTCCAGTCCAGCTCTCTGCTGTGGCCCGGGAGGGCAGTGGAGGATGGCCCAAGTGTTTGGGCCCTGCACCTGCATGGGAGACCAGGAGGAAGCACCTGGCTCCTGGTTTCGGATCGGCGCAGCCCACCGGCCATTGTGGCCATTTAGGTTGTGAACCAACGGAAGGAAGACCTTTCTCTCTGTCTCTCTCTCTCACTGTCTATAACTCTACCTGTCAAATAAATAAATAAAAATCCTTTAAAAAAAGATATGTCCTTAGAAATTGGTCTGAGTAACAATTGTGAATCAAATGGACATGCTAAATTTTGCAGTAATTTGCTGTGTAGCAGTTGGTAACTGGAATGATTCTTGTACAACACGGCACAGACCAGATGCTAGGGAACTTGCTTTTATTGATACTTGTTTGTTCCATTTTGGCACTCCTAATCTTTAATAGAGTGAAGGTGAGACTACTAATTCCCCTTGGAAAATTACTGATTTTTGTAAACAAAAGTTGATAGACAACAGAACACTTAGCTTTGTAGTGGTGAGGCTTACCTTTCTGGACGTGCACAGAAGAGGTGGTTTTTCTTGTGCTGAACTGTTCCTTTGTTGCTGGTTTGGATTGCCCTCTTATAGGGACAAAATGTGGTAGCCCTTAAAAGGCTTATGAAATGATTCACTGAAGCCAAGATCAGGTTGCAGCGTGAGTAAATACGGAGTGTGCCCAAGTGTCGAGACCGCTGGGACTCACAGGAAGTCCACGCTGTGTCCTCTTGTGCAGTATCTAATGGCACTGCTAATTTCTGAGCAAACACTCCAGACGGTTATGAAGGGGCTCATTCTTTGATTATGAGAATTCCTCTGTTTCTCCCGCCCCCCTTTTTTTAACCTGTGCCAACAAAAGGCCTGAACCTAATAGAGTGACCCCTGCCTTTTTTTCCTCTCCTCTTTCCAAAGACTCTGTGACAGCACTGAAATCTTACTGCAGGTATGCTGGAAGCTTCTTTATTCTTGTACCAACTCCCAGTTTCAGCAGGATGCTACAAATATTTGCCTTGGTCATTGTAGTCTCCAGGGCTGGAGTTCACTAGCACTCAGATGACTCGAGTTAGGCGTTTGGGGAAGTGGATGATTAGGGAGCAGGTCTTTATTCTGAAACCATTCATTCTCACCGTATCGTCTAGTGGGTTATCCCACTTACACTCACATTAGGGTCTAATGGGAAGTTTGGCTTTGTCTCTGCTCCAAGACTGAGTATCTGAGTTATGGGAATTTTATGTTTGTAACATGTAGCCTGATTTGGGTTCGTCCTTCACCCAGAACAGTGGGACTGATGTTTGATTTGTTTGGTGTCTCCGGTGTCCTAGCACTGTCCTTAGTGAGTTACAGGTTTTATCAGTTCTGACCTTCGTGTCAGCCTTGCGAAGCCGGTTCTGCTAAGCGCATTTTAACGAGAGGCCGTCCAGTTAAGTGAGTTGCACAGCCCAGAGTAGAATGTGAATTTGTTGGCCTGTGCCTTCCCTTAGCCAAGGTCCCTCTCATGTGAGAGCTTTTCAGGAGCGGAAGAAAAGCCTTAGCACAGAGCTTCCACAGGCCCTGGTGAACCTGGGCCTCATGGCTAGCTGGGCCCCAGAGGCTCCCTTGGCTCCAGGGTGCAGCTCTGCTGGTCCTCTTCTCTCCATTTCCAGTTCATCTGTTTGTCAAGGGTGGGACCGGCAGCTTGGGGATCCTGTGGCTGAGACTGGTGAAGTAATCCGTCTTGTGAAGCTTCTAGGGGTCCATCCTTTCCTTGAACCAGAAGCCCAAAACTATTCACCACACAAAAGTTCCTAGAATCTGTGTGGACTGCGTGATTCCTCTTAAGTGCGATCCGAAGCTTTTTCCTTTCTTTCAGATTTACTTCCTTAGTTTTTATTTGAAAGACAGACCAGTAGATGAGGAGGGGGAGATAGGTATCTCCCATCTGCTGGTTCGCTCTCCCAATGGCTACAGCAGCCTGAAGCCAGGAGACAGCCCTCCATCCTAGTCTCCTACCTGGGTGACCGGGGCTTTCCCACGCACTCTGAAATGGAAGGCCTGCGTTGCAGACTCAACTCACTGTGCCACAGCTCTGGCCCCAGTCAGAAGCTGTTAAAGCCAAGGTGGGTCTCTGTGCCCATCTGTGAGACTATATTCATTGTAAAATTTGTAGTGCCCACCTGCTGGGTGGTACTCTGTGCTTGTATGGGGCTTCCCATCACAGAATTTTCTAGATTGATTTATTTGAAAGGCAGAGTTAGAGAGGTCTTTCGTGTGCTGGTGTACTCCTCAGATAGCCCCAGTGGCTGGAGCTGGGCCAGGCTGAAACCGGAACTTTGCTCTGGGTCTCCCACATGGGGACAGGGGCACAAGGACTTGGACCCTCCTCTGATGATTTCCTAGGCACAGTAACAGGGAGCTGGATCAGAAGTGGAGCAGCTGGGACTGGAACCGGCAGCCATGTGGAATGCTGGTGTTGTAGGCTGGCTTTACCTGCTACGCCACAGCACTGGCCCTGCAGTGTTTTTTCAATATAGGTTAGTTCATTGGAGCCTTACACACTTCAGCGGAAAGCTGTATAGATGGTACCATCATCATTTTTGAAATGAAGACTCCAGGGCTCAGCGAGACGGAGGTTTAACTCAGCTAGTGTTTATGACTGGCGGCTGGCTGCATGCTCCGGAGGACACAGCCACTTCAGCAAGGCCACTTAGAAAAGTCCCTGTCTTAGAGAGCAGTCTGACTGCTGGGAGGGTGGAGTTAACCAGAATGGTGGGCATCATTCTTTAAGATTTGAGAGGGTCAAGGTGCTTCACTGCAGACTGAACATCTGCTCGGGAAATATATCGTCTCGCGTCCGCCCAGGAGTCGTGGACTCAGAAGTCGGAGCAGGTGATGGACAGTGGCCTTTCCTGCATTGTAAGGAGCTGCCAGGCTTCCCTGCACCGAGTCGTGCCGGGAGGTGTTGGTAAATCCTCGCTGCCTTCTCTTCTTACCTTGTTTTTTGTGTCAGCTTGCCTAGTATTTCCTTGCTACAGCTGTAGTGATTAATTTATTTTTAAACCCTTGTGGGCCTCACTGGAGATTCTGTTTTGGTTTCTATTGTGAGAAGCACATGGATATTAATGCTGTAAACATGAAGAAGGCGTTCGTGAGCTGCTGCTTTGTTAGAATAAGGAATGTGTATGGCCTACTTCCCCATTCTTTACTCCAGTATTGTCATCACTGCTTAAAGTGGATGCTTTATTAGAAGCAAAGCCAAACAAGTTCTTAATTTCCTAAAGCTAACTGCAGTTTTCAAAATGGACAGACAGGTGATCTTGTTTATCTGCCTTTCCCACCACAGACATCATATTGATTGCCATTCACCATTTACCATGTGGTCATGGATTTCGGCCTGCCAAGGGCTTCCTCCCAGTGCCGTTGGGTTTTTCGGCTTCCTCTTTGTCACCCTGATAGAGACGATTCCCAGCATCCACAAGTAAGGGTGACGAGCCCAGCTGTGCACGTATGTGCTCATATAAAGCTTTTGTTCCGCATGCAGGTTTAAAAATGGTGATACTTGGGGCCAGCACCATGGCGCAGCAGGTTAAGTCTCCACTTGTGGCACCGGCATCCCATATGGGCGCCAGTTCTAGTCCTGGCTGCTTCTCTCCGGCTGTGGCCTGGGAGAGCAGTAGAAGTTGGCCCAAGTGCTTGGGCCCCTGAACCTGCATGGGAGACCGGGAGGAAGTACCTGGCTCCTGGCTTTGGATTGGCACAGCTCCGGCCGTTGCAGCCGTTTGAGGAGTGAACCAGCAGAACAAAGACTTTTCTCTCTGTCTCTCCCTCTCACTGTCTGTAACTCTACCTCTCAAATAAATAAATAAAATCTTTAAAAAAAAAAAGTGGTAGTACTCTATGATAGAGCTCAGTGTGTAAACATAAAAACTCTAAATCAGAATTATCAATTAGGAAAGCAGGTTCTGTTTATATCCATAATGAAACATTTTTAAGTCTGTTTTGCTCATTGTGTTGCACCCAGCATCTAAATGGTACCTGGCACATCACAGACATTTGATATATTTTCTTGAATGAGAATTTACTTAAAAAATATTAGCTGGGAGCTGGCGCCATGGCTCACTTGGTTAATCCTCTGCCTGTGGTGCCAGTGTCTCATATGGGCGCCGGTTCTAGTCCTGGTTGCTCCTCTTCCAGTCCAGCTCTCTGCTGTGGCCCGGGAGGGCAGTGGAGGATGGCCTGGGTGCTTGGGACCCTGTACCTGCATGAGAGACGAGGAGGAGGCACCTGGCTCCTGGCTTGGGATTGGCGCAGTGCTGGCCATGGTGGCCATCTGGGGAGTGAACCAACGGAAGGAAGACCTTTCTCTGTCTCTCTCTCACTGTCTATAACTCTACCTGTCAAATTAAAAAAAAAAATTAAGAAAAAAGAAAAATAAAATAAAAATATTAGCTGGACATTTGCTATATAAGAGCAAAGTTTACATTCTGAGGATATGAAGCAAACCCCTGGTTTAAGATGGTTTGACGTGTGGATTTTTGACTTTAAGAAACTGCTTTGTTGGCCGGCACCGCGGCTCAATAGGCTAATCCTCCGCCTTGCGGCGCCGGCACACCGGGTTCTAGTCCCGGTCGGGGCGCCGGATTCTGTCGTGGTTGCCCCTCTTCCAGGCCAGCTCTCTGCTGTGGCCAGGGAGTGCAGTGGAGGATGGCCCAAGTGCTTGGGCCCTGCACCCCATGGGAGACCAGGAGAAGTACCTGGCTCCTGCCTTCGGGTCAGTGTGGTGCGCTGGCCACAGCGCGCCAGCCGTGGCGGCCATTGGAGGGTGAACAAATGGGAAAAGGAAGACCTTTCTCTCCTTTCTCTCTGTCTCTCTGTCTCTGTCTCTCTCTCTCTCCCCACTCTGCCTGTCAAAAAAAAAAAAAAAAAGAAAGAAAGAAAGAAAGAAAGAAACTGCTTTGCAGTTGAGTCTTTTCCTGGTTAGTGGTGTGCGGGCTCTGTAAACGAATGAATCTGACTTATTTCAGTGTCGTCCCCCCCCCCCCCCCCCCAGTGTGTGTACTGAAGCAGAAATTTGTGGACAGCATTTCTCATTTTTTTTTTTTTAAGATTTTATTTATTTTACTTGAAAGTCAGAGTTACACAGGGAGAGGAGAGAGAGAGAGCAAGCGAGAGAGAGAGCACGGTCTTCCATCCGCTGGTTCACTCCCCAAATGGCTGCAACGGCCGGAGCTGCGCCAATCAGGAGCCAGGAGCTTCTTCCATGTCTCCCACGTGGGGGCAGAGGCCCAAGGCTTTGGGCCATCCTCCACTGCCTTCCTAGGCCATAGCAGAGAGCCAGATTGGAAGTGGAGCAGCTGGGACTAGAACCGGTGCCCATATGGGATGATGGCGCTTCAGGCCAGGGCGTCAACCTGCTGCGCCACAGCACCGGCGCCAACATTTCACAGGTATTTGCAAAGTTAAAGTAACCCCCATGTTTAGTGTTCTGTGTACGTTACTTTAGTAGCAATGTTGGGAGGAAGTGAAGTGAAAACAAGTATCAGAGCTTTTCTCTAGGAAGAGAGTAATTTTTTTCTTCTTGGTTTGACCACAAATGCTTGCTGAGTTCAGTATCTCTGTGGTTACCACGAAGTGAAGAGCCAGAGTGCTTTTTCTGTGGATTCTAAAATCTGTTCTGCTCCCATTCTGAGAGTCTGTTAAGTGAGTTCTGAATTGAAGGTATGTATCTTGTCTCAGTTGGACTGTGTGTTTTCTCTGACAGAAGCAAGTCACTCGGAATCCTGGCTTATTGATTTGAAGATTGAATGTACAGGCAAGATCTGGCTTGCTTAGAATTCCACTTCTTTGTAATGTAATCCCGGTTCAAGAAATATGTCAAAATTCATAAATCAAGCTGTCACCATTAGTTTCCCGAACTTACAGTTCCTGTTACAGTAAATGAAATTAAAATTCCTATCCAGAGGACCTTATCATGGTTTAGTTTGTTTCAGCTGTAAATTTTTGTTTTAATGACATAGAAGATGTTCTATCATTTGAGTCCCAAAACCTTTTTTCTGTGTCTTGTTGTAATCAGCCTGTTCTTTTGCAGGAAAGGCATAGCATTATTTAAGAGGAAGAATTATACTGATAACTTAAGTACAGTGCAGCAGTGTTCCTTTGTCTATTGTGTATCACCACTACTTACTAACTAGGCGCCAGGCCCTCAGCTCACTTTGCCTTGTGGCATTCCCACCCCGACTCCATTCCTCCGTAAGCCATGAGCTCTTGGGAGGCAGACACACTTGTCTGGTTTCATACCTGCTGTGTCTACCTGGCGCATAATACAGTGCCATCACGGGTGATGGGTCCTTGTCCCCAATCTGCCCGTGAATCAGTCTTCCAGTGCTTGCTTGGATGTTAGCAGGAGAGTTCTGACTGCAGTGTGCACACTCCCTCCTGGCTTCCCTTCCTAAAACAGGGCCTCGGAACTCTGACCAACTTGTGAGTCCAGGTGGTGGTAGCCTGCTGCCTCCGGCAGTCGCACTTGACAAGGAGCCTGTCTCAGTTCTTGCTGAACGTGTCTTGGGGTCTGAGGCGTGGGGGCTGTGCCTTCCTAGGCTTTGGCGGTGAGGACTACATTCCAAGGACACACCTACGTACACCGTGCAGGTACAGTAAGGAAGACACTGGGGAGTAATCTGCTGTCCGTGATGATGCAGCGCCTCGTGAGACCTTAGGACCAGCGGTCTGCTGCTGCTGCTGCACCTGACGGTCAGTCTCCAGGGAGCAGAGGCTCACCTGGCGCGGGGGAGGGGACGCCGCTCCACCAGTGGAGAAGTGGACCCTATCCCCGGTGGAAACAGGATAGTGTAAAGGTATCAGTTGTTCCTGAGTTCATTTTATTGCTGAGCCAATTATGATTCCACTGAGGGGGAAACACTCAGAACAGAAGCAAAGTGATTGAAGAGTTAGTTATCTTAAGGTTTGCTAAAATGGAAAGCAGCACACGTGTGGAATTCCTGTTCTACGAGGAGGACGCTCCCAGTCTGCTAGTGCTGGAGTCACTCTTCCACTCATAGTCTCTGCTGCATCTCCACTCGTCCCTGGGCCTCTGCCCTGGTTTCTTCAA
This sequence comes from Oryctolagus cuniculus, assembly GCF_051225735.1. Lineage (NCBI taxonomy): Eukaryota > Metazoa > Chordata > Mammalia > Lagomorpha > Leporidae > Oryctolagus > Oryctolagus cuniculus. Next base: position 120,519,960 of record NC_142877.1, read on the forward strand.
CCAGTTCTTTTTTTTTTAAATTTTTTTTAATTTTATTTTTTTTTATTTGACAGATAGAGTTATAGACAGTGAGAGAGACAGAGAGAAAGGTCTTCCTTCTGTTGGTTCACTCCCCAGATGGCCACAGTCCGAAGCCGGGAGCCAGATGCCTCCTCCTGGTCTCTCATGCGGGTGCAGGAGCCCAAATACTTGGGCCATCCTCCACTGCCTTCCAGGCCACAGCAGAGAGCTGGACTGGAAGAGGGGCAACCGGGACTAGAACTCTGTGCCCATATGGGATGCCGGCACTGCAGGCGGACGATTAACCAAATGAGCCATGGCGCCGGCCCCTCAACCATAGTTCTAATGGGAAGATTTCCAAAAGTAGAGCAGCATAGGATCTGGAGGAAGTTACTAACTGAAATAATTATTAGTTGGGATAGCAGTGGGGTGTGTGTGTGTGGGAACAGACACAGAGAGAACACAGAAAGGATTCTTGCGGCATCTTGCTGTTCTTCCCCTGCAGAGAGGCACGGTGCGTGTCCACCCCGTTTGCAGGGTGCGTCTGCGCTGGCTGAGCGCTCGAGTCCCAAGACTCCTCTCACTTCCCGCAGTCCGTGCATACTCCCAGTGAAGTGAGAAAAGTGCTCTTATTTCATGTTGGAGAAGAGTGTTCTCCTTGTCTTAAAAAAAAAAAAAAAAAAAAAAAAGAAGAAGAAGAAAAGAAAAGAAAAGTAGCCGGCACCGCAGCTCACTAGGCTAATCCTCCGCCTTGCGGCGCCGGCACACCGGGTTCTAGTCCCGGTCGGGGTGCCGGATTCTGTCCCGGTTGCCCCTCTTCCAGGCCAGCTCTCTGCTGTGGCCAGGGAGTGCTTGGGCCCTGCACCCCATGGGAGACCAGGATAAGCACCTGGCTCCTGCCATCAGATCAGCGCGGTGCACCGGCAGCAGTGCGCCGGCCGCGGCGGCCATTGGAGGGTGAACCAACGGCAAAGGAAGACCTTTCTCTCTGTCTCTCTCTCTCACTGTCCACTCTGCCTGTCAAAAAAAAAAAAAAAAAAAGTAGCGTGTCTGTCACACATCTAAAGTCATTTTGATCTTTAGCATATTCAGATGTTTTTCCCCCTGGCAGCAACTAAAATGAAATGGATGAAAGGTTCCTGTAAGACATGTGTCATCAGCACTTGAAGTCATTGTCTGATGGCTCCCCCAGCCACCTTCCTCTAAAAACCTGTTGCTTGTCTTACTCTGGGAGAATTAAATTTGTACCCCTCCTGTTTTACTGGGACAAGAGTGACATTTCATCTCAAGTTGTGGGTTTTAGTTCAAATTCGAGTCTGCTATGCTGTAGTTAGAGAAAAGTGTGGAAGATTTTTTACTTCAAATAGCAATGGATATGCTGTGTTGGCATGGTGTGAGAGCTTTTAGTTCAGTTCAGCAAGAGGTGTTTGCCAAGTGCTGTGTACCAGCTGGTTTTCTCGACATTGGGAATGCAGAAATGGATCTGGCCCAGTGCTCTCTCTAGGAATTCACAGTTCATGGAGGAGACAGACAGAAAAGTGTATCTGTTGAGTATGGAGGGGTTAGCGTGTGTGAGAAGTACTGAGAGTTGGTAGCTGAAGCAGGCACTACAAGCGCTTGGTCCGGAAGACTGTGCATGGGCTTCAAGGGGCACCTGGGGACCCAGGCCTTGGAGGCTGAGTGAGGAAGAGTGAGACCAGTGGAGTGGCGGGTCCGCCTCGTGGACTGCAGAGCACCCGTGAGCAGATGTGAGCAGAGCCTGCCGTGGGGTGGCCTCCCTGCGGCCTGAGAGCTGGGGATGGAGGCTGGCAGCTGTGTGGTGGCTCTGCACTTCCTGGAAGGGCCAGCCTTCGCACACTTCTTGTCCCAACTCTGACTTCTGGAAGTGGCTTCAGGCTGGCTCTCAGAGCGTTTGCCCTTTCTCTGTGCTGTCGCTGAAGACAGGAGGCTGCTCTGCGATTTTCAGTTCCTGGCCGCAGCTCTCCTCGTCTGTACTCTCCCCCTCTCCTCGTGCCCCTCTCCATTACCTTGGTCCTGCCTCCTGCTCCCCTTCCTCTCTCTGGTCTCTCTGGTCTTTTCCCAGTGATTGTGTTTTGTGTTCTTTTTTTTTTTTTTAATATAAGGATTTATTTATTTATTTGAAAGGCAGAATTATAGAGAGACAGATCTTCCATCTGCTGGTTATTCCCCAAATAACTGCAATGACCAGAGCTGGGCCAGGCTGAAGCTAAAGCCAGGAGCTTCTTCTAGGTCTCCACATGGGTGCAGGGGCCCACACATTTGGGTCATCTGCTGCTGCTGTTCAAGGGGCATTAGCAAGGAGCTGGATCAGAAGTGGAGCAGCCAGGTCTTGAATCAGTCAGTGCCCATATGACCTCATCTTCCATGGGATGGGACTTCTATGGGAAAAACGATCCCTGGCCTATGGACCTGTGTGAAAACAGGGGTTCACTTTCCACTTCCATCTTCAGGGCCCCCCCACACCTCTCACAAGAGTTTATATTAATACAGGTTCTTGCACTACCCTGACAGTGTAAGTTGGGACCTAGCACCTGCTCATGGCAGTGATCTCTCCCGGTCCCACCCAGATGTCTGAAGCCTTGTTACACAGTGGGCAGTTAACTGTGACGTAGCCCGTGACGTGCCCTGCCTCAGACTGGAAGTTTTCAAGTCCTTGGGCGATCCTCTGCTGATTTCCCAGGCCATTAGCAGGGAGTTGGATTGAAAGTAGAGCAGCTGGGATGCGAACCTGCATCCTGGCGTTACAGGCAGCAGCTTTACCCGCTGTGCCACCACCACGGCTCCTTCATTTCTGACCTCTCAGGAAGATGCAGGTAACAGCCGGATCTGCTGTGCTCTGTGGGCTGTGGGGGACAGCAGGAGCTGTGGGGGACAGCCCCAGGCAGGTGGGCTTTGTGCTTGCCTGTGTGAGTCTCCCCCCCCAGCTGCCTGTTTGGGCATCTTCCTACTCTTACCTTCATTCAGCATGGGAAATTTTTTTCTTTTTTAAAGATTTATTTAGTTATTAGAAGGTCAGAGTCAGAGAGATATTGATCTTCCATCTACTGGCTCGCTCCCCAGGTGGTTGCAATGGCCAGGACTGGGCCAGGCTGGAGGCAGGAGCTTCATCCAGGTCTTCCATGTAGGTGCAGGGGCCCAGGCACTTGCTCCTTTCCCAGGCTATTAACAGGGAGCTGGATTAGAAGTGGAGCAGCTGGGACACAAGCTGGTACCCACGTGGGATGCCAGGGCTGCAGGCAGCAGCTGAACCCATGGCACTGGCCCCGAAGGGGAATTTTTTTATTTTGGAGGAAAGAATTGATTTAAATTCCAGGATGTTTTTGCACACTCAGTAGGCAACACTTCACACATTGGCTTCGGTTTTTCATGTGTGAACTTGCTTCATATGTTTGTTGTGAGAATGAAGTTACCAGTAATAACACAGTGACCACCTACTATGAGGGCCTCCTCTGTGCCCGCAAGTGAGGTTTTTTTTTTTTTGACCTTTTTTTGGAGAATTATTTATTTATTTATTTGAGAGACAGAGTCACAGACAGAGGGGGAGACAAACAGAAAGGATCTCCATCTGCCTGTTCACTCCCAAATGGCCACAATGGCGGAGCTGAGCTGACCTGCAGCCAGGAGCCAGAAACTTCTTTAAGGTCTTCCACACGGGTGCAGGGCCCCAAGCACGTGGGCCGTCTTCTGCTGCTTTCCCAGGCCATAAGCAGAGAGCTGGATCGGAAGAGGAGCAGCCGGGACACAAACTGGCGCCCATATGGGATGCTGGCGCTGCAGGCAGAAGCTTAGCCCACTATGCCACAGTGCTGGCCCTCAAGTGGGGTGTTTTATAGATGTTTTCTTTTATCCACCACATCCTCTGCCTTGTGCAGAAGGCTGGTTGGGTGCCTGTGATTGCACTGCTTGGGGGTGGTGCTCTCCCCAGGAGCCTGTGACCAGGCCCAGCCCTCTCAGGCTCGTCGGCGGCAGTACCCGGGTGCATAGGCGAGGGTCCATGCCAGCTCCTTCTCTTGCTTGCGCTGCCAGCTCAGCACTGTCTGCTGCTGCACACAGGTCCTGCTGGCTCTCTTGCGAACCTGCATCCTGACATTCAGGCACAAAAACCCACACGGTCCTTCGTCGGCCGGGTGTGGTCTTCAGAGCAGATCTCCTGCCATGTGCAAGTGCTGCTCCGGGCCTCCTGCGCCTGAGTTCTCCGGGAGGCTCTGTCTTCCCAGTGCTTTACGTCATGCTAGGAATTCCATCCTTGACTTTTCAGTTCTGTCGGGTCAGGGTTATGCTAGGATTGAAGCACGTGTCCAAGGGGAAACATGGAAGCCCTCATCGTTCTGCGTATCTGTGTGATCCGTGTGGATTGTTTCTAGACTTTTCCTGGCAGCAAACTCTGACCAGAGGTTAGGAGAGGTCACGACGGAATGAAGAGCAAGAGGAGATGCTTGGGGGAGGGTGCAGTGGGTAAGACACTCCTTGAGATGCCTGCATCCCATATGACAATGCCTGGGTTCAAATCCCGACTCTGCTTGCAGTTCCAGCTTGCTGCTAGTGCACACCCTGGAAGGCAGCAAGTAATGGCTTAGGTACGGGGGTGCCTGCCGTTCACTTGGGAGACCTGGGTGGAGTTCTGGGCTCCTGGCTTTGCCTGCCCAGCCCTGGCTCTGACAGGCATGTGAGAAGTGAACCAACCAGTGGATGGAAGATTCTTCTCTGTCTCTCTCTGCCTCTGCATTTCAAGTAAAATAAATAAAAGCTCAAATAGAACAAACAAAAAGCATCCCCTCCTTTAACGTTGGTAGCAGTCATCCATTTAAATAGAAGGTGGGGGCAGCCTTTTGGTGTAGTAGACACTGCTTGGGACACCTGCACCCATGCAGGACTGCCTGGATTTGAGTCCTGGCTTCATTTCAGGTCTGGCTTCCTGCTGTTGGGCACCTGGTGAAGGTCAGGGAAGCCTCATGTGCTTGGCTCCCTGCACCCACGTGGGAGACCTGGATGGAGCTCCTGGCTCCTGGCTTCATCCTGGCCCAGCCCTGGCTGTTGCAGGCATTTGGAAAGTAAACCAGCATATGGAAGATCTTTCTATTTCAGTCTTTCTGCCTTTCAAATAAATAATAATAAAATTTGAAAAAACTTAAAGTAGAGAGACACTGTGGTTGCCTGCCCCTTTTGCCCTCTTACTGCCTCCCAGGCTCTGCTGCCCTTAGCCTGTCTTGGCAGGACCCAAATCCTGGTGTCATTTGTTACAGTCAGTGCTTTATGCTAATAGTAATTAATCTGTCTGTGTTGGGAGGCGCATGTATCCTTTTTGGGGGAAGATGTTATTTGTTAACTTGGCTACTTCCCTGGACTTTGTAAAGAATAAATATTTAAATCTTATTAAAGATCCTATGAAAGTAGATTACTTTCAAAATGAATAATAATAACAACAACAATCAAAACCACAGAGTCCGGTCCTATGGAGGGCTGACTGTGCCCGGCACTCCTTGCATCACTGCCTGTCCTCAGAGTATTTCCTGGGGTGGGTGAGGCTCCCATTGTATGCGTGCTCACACCTGGGTGCTGAGTAACTTGTCCAGGATCACTGTAGCTACTGGGGGAACCACACAGCCCCCTGGGCTGGCTGCAGGTTCCCGCTCTGAGCCATCATGGCCTTCCTCCACGCCTGGGGCCTTCCTCCACGCCTGGCCCACACTCACGTTGGCTGTGGCTTTGTGAGCTGTCCCCAGGGAAAGCTGCTCTCCAGAGTTGTGTTTCTTCCCGTTTTCTTTGTGTCACCAGAGATTCAGTGTGTATTTTACAAATGCATACAGAATATCCAGAATCAGTCTTTCAGGTGTAGAAATAAAGGTGACTGTTGGCCTTGTTTTAAATAAGATTCTTTTTGTTACTTAGACTATTTTAAAACAATATTCTGAGTGCAGCCCTGAAGGACTAAAATTGCCAGAAAGTTACCTGTGCTAAAGAAAATTTATGAACACTGTGCTAACATATGTGTTCACACAGCAGGAGGAATGTGTTCTTCAATCATTTAAGAAAAAAATGAACCATTGTACTAAAACAGCTCAATAACTGTGTCAGACCTCCTAAAGGAAATTTCATTTTGTTTGACTAAAATCTTGTGAGGAGAGCCTCAGGTGGCATTTTAAGTCTGGGGTAGGGTACGGGAATGTGGCACGATTGTCCTTCCCAGGTTGCACTGTGCCTGTTATTTGTGTGAATGCGCATCTTACGTTACAAATCCTCCCAAGCTGCACTTAACTCCTCTTACTCTTGCATATTTGAATAATTGGTTTAACAGGAGACTAATTTCTGGGAATGATTCATTGCTGTTTACTTTACTTGATATGTTTTAGTGACAGTATTGAATTTATCCCCTGGAAAAATACCAGTGGAAACTTTTAAATCAAGTCACGTCCATGGCATGGTCGGAGGACAAGGGAGTTGCCAGGAGTTGGTTTTCATCTCTTCGGCCTCTTATGGGCCAGGGCCCGAGCATGGAGAGTCGAGGCAAAAGCTGAGGGTGCAGCTCAGAGGAGAGGGACGGTTCAGATGTTTCAGAAGCAGAGCCTGGCGGCTGTGAGTGACTCTGCACCTGCAGCTCTCAGCAGACAGCCTGGGGGCTGGGGCGTGGAGTGGGGGGTGGGGAGTCTGAGCAGGGAGTGGGTGGGGGGGGTGTTGACAGGAAGAATCCGACTGGCAGGCCTCAGGGAGCTGGGAGGGGAGAGGGCGTGTCCCTGGCCTGTTGGAATTTCCACCCAAGCAGCTTTCGGCTGCACCGCCTCCTTCCCACAGCCTCAGACAAAGCGCGAGGAGACCTCAGAGGTGTGAGAGAGGCGCAGCACAGCTGATGTAAAGAATGGAGAGGGCAGGCGTCTGCACAGCAGCGTCAGAGGTGTCGCTTGCGGGAGCCCCTGCTGGGCCCCTGCTCCCTTCCCTTCCAGCTCCCTGCTGGAAGGCACCCTGGGAGGCAGCTCTAACATTTGGGTCCCTGTCATCCAGTTTGGAGACCAGGACTGCATTCTTCCTGGCCTCCCCCCTATTGTTGTGATCCTTTGGGTAGTGAACCAAAGGATAAATAACTATAAATTCAAACATTATTTTAAATGTGGGTGCCTAGTGCCAGGATCCCTCATCTCCGAGTGGCTGAGGCAGGCCTGGTTCAGAATTTTGCTGCCACCCCATTTGGGCCGTGGGGTTGGACTCTTTGGAGCAAGAAAACAGGTCCTTTCTGTTTTTAATCTTGTAATATTATTCTAGCAAATTTAGAAGAAACGTTAGTATAGGGTTAGCAGATATAGTTAGGGTAAAAGAAAATTTCACATGCATGTAGGATCCAAGAAAGTTTGTCTCTCTCTCTCTCTTTTTAAACTATTTGAAAGTGTTAAAGAGAAGAAGGAAGAGATGGAAAGAGAGATCCATCAGCTGGTTCACTCCCTAGATGACCCCACTGGCCAAGGCTGGGCCAAGCTGAAACCCGGAGCCAGGAGCTTCTTCCAGGTCTCCCATGGGTGGCAGGGACCCAAACGTTTGGGCCTTCTGCTGCTGCTACTGCCAGGTCTTTATTAGCAGGGAGCTGGATCTCAAGTGGGGCAGCCGGACGTGAGCTGGCACTTACGTGTGGTGCTGATGCCACGGGTGATGGCTTTACCCGGCATGCCACAGCGCCAGCCAATCACAGAGTAACTTTCCACGTCAAATTGTTTTCATGTTTTAGTTACTAAATCAAAATTGTGATTTGAGAATCTTCAATTCAACTGATGTTATATGGTGAGTCAACTTGGGCTTTTTAGAATAATACACTCTGATACACTTTTTCCAGACAGTATGCGTTAGGGTACATTCATTACATTGGTATTTAGTGGACTTCTGTGTACACGTTTGTTGTTTGGTCCGGCCTTTGAGATGAAGTACATAAGTTCAAACTACAGCTGGTGCTGCAGCGTTTGCACAGCAGGCTGACAATGCCCAGGAAGCCCTGTGCAGTGGTTGGGAGACACCTGCCCTGGGCCTCGCGCTGTTGTTCCGAGCTCCCCCGTGAAGCAGGTGCGCTGTGGCCCCGGGACTGTGCAGAAGTACCGTGTGCAGAGCTCAGGCACCTGAGGAGCCCTGCGCTTGTCACTGCAGCTGCCTCACTGGCACTTGGAGGTGCTACCTGCTGGCTTGCGGTGTATCCACTTCCGTGTTGTGCTTGGGACAAATGCAGAATGTTTGGTGTGAAGCCTTAGATTCAAGTTGTTGACCTGTGGACACTGAAGCTTCTTGAAGAACATCATGCCTGATTTCACGACTGCTTTCTTTTTAATACAGACTTTATTTATACTGTTAGTTCTCTCCCTCTTCCTCCCCCACCTCATAGAAAGATTTACGTTATTTAAAGTGACTGAGAGAGAGGGAAGGAAAGAGAGAAGGAGATCTTCCATTTGCTGGTCACTGCCCACATGGCTTCAGTGGCTGGGACTGGGGCTACGACAGGCAGAAACCAGGAGCCAGGAATTCCATGTGGGTCTCCTACCTGGGTGGCAGGGGCCGCAGTACGTGGCCGTCTTTGGCTGCTTTCCCAGGTACATTAGCAAGGAACTGGGTCAGAAGTGGAGCAGCCGAGACTGAAATGGCACTCCAGGGTAGGATGCCAGTGTTGGAGGTGGCAGCTTCCTCATTGCACCACAACACCAGCCCTTCAAGATGGCTGCAGCCTGGAGTTCGCGGTTCGTGCAGTGTTTCGCGTTCTGGTAGTTCGTGGCCGTTGTTTTTGTTGGATTGCCAGGTGTTCCACTGAGCACACCGGCCTGTGTGCTGTGCATGCACTCACAGCAGAGTGCCAGGAGCGGTGATTTAGGGCTGAATTGATGGAGCAGCATGAAATGCTTTCCTCTGTGGGGAAGCTCCCGAAGCACAGCTTCATGTGACATCTCGTTTTCTAGCAGCCCGAGGCATCAGTAACCTTTACAGCAAGAATGCTAGTGCGTTGTTGCGCATTCCAGGCTTGCTGTCTATTCTGCCCAGGAAGTATATGGCTTTTATGGACTTATAAATCATGACAGTAGCATCTCTGCATATCCAAAAAAGAAGAGATTTAAATCTGCACAGAGTGTCCAAGATTTAATGTAATTTAGACATTATTCTTACTTAAAAGTAACATTCTGTTTAAACGGTGACTATCATATCTTTAAAGGTAACTGTAAAAACATATTGTTGGAGAAACAAATGCAAATATTTATTAAGAGCATATTGTGGGGTCCGGTGCTGTGGTGTAGCGGGTAAGGCCTTGCCTGCAGTGCCAGCATCCCTGTCGGCACCAGTTCTAGTCCCGGCTGCTCCACTTCTGATCCAGCTCTCTGCTGTGGCCTGGGAAAGCAGCAGAAGATGGCCCAAGTCCTTGGGCCCCTGCACCCGGTGGGAAACCTGGAAGAAACTCCTGGCTCCTGGCTTCGGATCGGCTCAGCTCTGGCTGTTGTGGCCATTTGGGCAGTGACCCAGCGGTTGGAAGACCTCCTCCCGCCACCCCTTCTCTTTCTCTTTTTCTCTGTCTCTGTCTCTCTCTCTGCTCTTCCTTTCTGTAATTCTGTCTTTCAAATAAATAAATAAATAATTTTTTTTTTTTTGACAGGCAGAGTGGACAGTGAGAGAGAGAGACAGAAAGAAAGGTCTTCCTTTGCCGTTGGTTCACCCTCCAATGGCTGCCGCGGCCGGCGCACCGCGCTGATCCGATGGCAGGAGCCAGGAGCCAGGTGCTTTTCCTGGTCTCCCATGGGGTGCAGGGCCCAAGCACTTGGGCCATCCTCCACTGCACTCCCTGGCCACAGCAGAGGGCTGGCCTGGAAGAGGGGCAACCAGGACAGAATCCGGCGCCCCGACCGGGACTAGAACCTGGTGTGCCGGCGCCGCTAGGCGGAGGATTAGCCTAGTGAGCCACGGCGCCGGCTAAATCTTTTTTAAAAATAGTATATTGTGAAGGCTGGTGTTGTGGGGTAATGGGTTAAGTTGCCACCTGCAGTGCTGCATCCTGTGTGGGCACCAGTTCGAGTCCTGGCTGCTCCACTTCTGATCCAGCTCCCTGCTAACGCATTTGGGAAAGCAGTGAAAGATGGCCCAAGTGCTCGGGCCCCTGCACCCACATGGGAGATTTGGATGAAGCTCCTGGCTCCTGGCTTTGGCCTGGCCCAGCCCTGGCTATTGCGATTATCTGGCGAGTGAACCAGCTGATGGAGGTCCTCTCTGTCCTTCTCTAACTCTGCTCTTCATATAAATTTTAAAAATAATGAACAAACCTTGAAAAAAAGGACGCACTGTGCCTCAAGTATTCTATGCGCTACTGCAAAGAAGGAAGTGAAAGTGAAGCCAAGAGTGAGATGCTAAAATACAAGATGCAGCAGACTGTGACTGGGCAGAGTAGTCCTGCTCTTCCAGTGGCCTTGAAGCGTGGTGTGGAGCTTCCCGCAGAAGTTAACGCTGCACGGGCTTCCAGGGTGGGTGGCATAGAGTCCTGTCGTCCTCCCTCACACCCTCCTTTTGGGGGAGGGGTCCTGCCTCCCCTGCAGCGTGCACTGAGGTGGCCGAGGGAGTGGGCAGCAGTCTGTCGTGCCCTTGTACTGGTTACAGTAGGACGTGCAGCTGCACAGCTGTCCCTCCAGTCAAGACAGGGAACCTCTCATCCCTTCAGGAATCTTCGCTCTGCCCAGGGCAGCGTGGTGCAGGGGCAAGATGGCGCTGCCGGGCACTGGGCTCGGGGAATCTGCTGCTGCGTTCTTTCACGTAGAAGTGGATCTGTGCTGATTGCTGCGCCTAGACTCCCTGGGAGCAGGAGTCCTTGTCCTGGTGGATGTGGCTTGGTTCAGGGATCTTAAAGCCACAGCACGTCTTTGCCATCTACCAGCACAGTTCAGACCGTGACCTTGAGTTTTCACGGCTGCCTCAGTGGCATCCGAATTCATGCTCCCTGGGGTCCCGGTACCGTGGCTGGCCACGTGGCACGCTCTGTCGCGTCTTAGGGACGGGAAAGTGAATGCTCTTAATGGACTCCCTGTTTCTAACACTGGTAATGCCACATGGGCTTGTTTTCATTTCCTGTTCTCCTTTATTGAGACGCTGGGAGCAGCAGTGATAACTGATGGAGTTGGAATGCAGTATGTTGGTTGTCAGCTCCTTTTACAAGGCATTGTAACCCAGTTTGTGCTGGAGAATTTTTTTTTGAGCCTTCTGACTCCAGTGAGGAGCACATTTTATACAAGCCTTTGCTCTTTAATTTCTTTAATCACACACCCCTTCCCTACTTTTGCATGGTCATTATTAGTAATTACATAAAAATCTGTTTTAAGCTACACCCCAGGGAATAGCAAAAGTTGGTTGCTTGTCTAAATGGCCTTTAATTAAGGCTGAAAAAAAAGCTGGGCTGTGATGATGCATTTTTACAATGTTGGCTGAAACGGAAGAGGCTGGCTGCCGCGCAGTGCGGCCGCAGCTGCACTGAGCGGGCTGAAGCGTAGCCACCCCTCAGCGGGCCACGGCCGACTGCGCGCTGTGGGCGCTGTGCTCTCCGGAGGGGGTCTGGGCCAGAGCAGACTGACTGCCCAGTTTTGCCGAGTTTTGAAAAATTTCTTCACCTTGTGGTCTCAGTGAGCTGAGCAACAAAAATTAATCATGAAATGCCCTGTTTTGCTCACAAATATCACAGAAAAAGTGGAAAGCTGAAGTTACAGGGAGAAGGTAAGCCTGTTTCTCTGTCCCATGTGCCGGCTTTTATTGTAGCCTTTCTGAAGTCATTTTAATAATTATTTTCCCCTGGTTTATCTTCCTGACATGCCTGGATTGCTTTGTCTAGGGGAAGGTGCCTCAGCTTATTTTTCTGTCTATTTTGCCTACCGTAGCGCCTGCCCCAGCGTAGACGCTCAAATATTTAATTGCCCTTTCCTTTCCCTTCCTTAGGAAAAGAGTGACTGCTGCTTATTTATGTTTGCAATGGCAGGCAGCAGATAAAGCAGATTCTTTCAGTCAGAAGCAAATTACGTAGAATCTTTCTGAGTGGTGTGTGCTCTGGGCCTCGTGCTGACTGTGCAGCCATGAGCCAGTGTGTGCCCTTGGACTTGCTGAGCCTCTCTGGAGAACTCCCACATACACTCTGGTCTACGCAAGGCTCTGCACTCTTGCTCTTGCTCTCAGACTGGCTCCAGGTTAGCGGGATGAAGCCTAGGGCAGGAGCTGAGTACCCGGCCTTGAGTCGGGGTGGGGTTCCTGGCAGCTGCCTCAGCTGCCCCTCAGAGGCCGCCCGGCTTCTCACCTTGCCTCCCGGACGTCGCTCTGCTGTGCTTACTCTGCTGCGGCCGACCCTCGTGTGCCTGTCCCCCCTGCTTTGCTATCTGCTGGTGATAGATGTCTTCCGTCTGTGTCTTTCCTGGCTCCAAACCCTAAGTGAGAACAGTTGCATGGCTTCTTGTGAATCCGTTTCTGTCCCTGTTGTTACCACTTCTCAGACAGCAGATCCTGGACCAGCCACAGAGGCCTCAGCTCGGGCCTTTTCTTTAATTCAGAATCTTTTTTTTTTTTTTTTTAATAAATTTTTTTGCATGGGGTCAGGGGATAGGGAGTAGATGGAGATAGAGGTATCTTCTCTCTGCTGGTTCACTCCCCACATGGCCACAACAGCTGAGGCTGGGCCAGGCTGAAGCCAGAAGCCTGGAACTCCATCTGGGTCCCCACATAGGTGACAGGGACCAAGCAATTGGGCCATGTGCTGCTGCTTTCCAAGGCTCGTTAACAAGGAGCTGGATCAGAAGCAGAGCAGCTGGGGAGCCGGCGCCGTGGCTCACTTGGTTAATCCTCTGCATGCGGCGCTGGCATCCCATATGGGTGCCGGGTTCTAGTCCCGGTTGCTCCTCTTCCAGGCCAGCTCTCTGCTGTGGTCTGGGAAGGCAGTGGAGGATGGCCCAAGTGCTTGGGCCCTGCACCCGCATGGGAGACCAGGAGGAAGCACCGGCTCCTGGCTTCGGATCGGTGCAGTTCTGGTCGTGGCAGCCATTTGGGGGGTGAACAATGGAAGGAAGACCTTTCTCTCTCTGTCTCTCTCTCTCACTGACTATAACTCTTACAGTAAAAAAAAAAAAAAAAAAGAAGCAGAGCAGCTGGAACTGGAGCATTTTCAGCATCCATCTGCTCTTGCCTATTCTTGCAGAGCTCATGTGATGTCTTTGCATGTGGCCTGCGGCTGACCAGGCCCTCCTGGAGTTGGACCCTGACTTCCTGCACTGAGTCGCATACGCACGCCCGCAGGAGAGGGTGCTTCACCTCCCCGGGTCAGCGCCGCTGCTCTGGCCTCATGTGTCCCTGGCCCAGCCACTCAGTGCAGACTTGGGCGGTGTTTATGGCTCCCCGCCCCTCTTCCCCAGGGTGCCCCTCAGACTCTGGAGACTGGGCACCCAGAAGAGAGGTGCGTTGCACCTGGCCTGTCCAGCTTTGTAGGGCTGTGTCTCTTCTTGTGTCACCGTCTCACTCGTGTATCCCACAGTGGGGTGTTGTTGACTGCCTTTGTGGGGAGACGTGAGCTGAGATACGGCTTTTTCTTTCTAGATGTCAACCCTTTGCGTGATTTGGTGAGGGGGAGCTAAGCAAACTTGAAGCAACCACAGAATTGATTTACACCCGTGTTAAAATGAGCCTGGGTGGACACATCACAAGTCATGAACCACACACTGCACATCAGGCTGCACTGCTGGCCATGGAGGGCCTTTGGGCTGCACAGGCTGTGTTGCCTCGGCCCCAGTGGCGAGCATGTCAGTGCCACCCTTCGTGTGCAGGTGAGCGCAGGGACCGCTGTCTGGCTTACGTCGCAGCAGGCCTGCCTGTGGAACAGCCTCCCATCTGCAGTATCTGCTGCTCACTTAACACTGAGGGAGTGCTCAGCACAGTGCCAGAATCCTACCTGATAAACCTGTTTGGTAAATGTTAAAAATCCCTTTCAGGAATTCTGGGGCTGCATGTTTAGAAAGAAATGTGCAGGTAGGAAAGCGACGTAAAGGCGTACTCCCCCGACCCCCACTGCTGGGTTCCTGAGTGATTACCTTCCCACCACTCCCGGCTCGCACCCTTCCCAGGGCGGTGGCCACATCCATCAAGAGGAGGGGGCTGCCACGGCCCCTCAGCATGATCTATGGAAGTGGGCTGAGGAGTGAGACAGACCCCAGAGCTGATGGGAGGGAGACTGAGCGCGGACCCTGGGAAGCTGGCACTTGGATTTCGGTAAATCCACGCTTTGTCAGTAGTTAAGCAGAGGCGTAACTCACCAGTGCATGCTTTATCTTCCAAGATTTGGGGAGATGTTAACGCCTCTGCACCAAGTAAGCCCTGATTGATGCTGCAGAGGCTCACCCCGGGCGGCCCCCGCCTCTGCCTGCCTGCTGACGTCCGCTGACCTGTTGGCTGCTCGCGTCTTCCCTGCACAGGCTCCTGGACCTCTCCACGTCACGGCTTTATTCCGAGCAGACTGCTGCCCTTCGTGCTTGCTGTTTGTGTAGAGCGCTACTGCAGGGGAAGCGCTGTATGTGACAGCTGTGTGCGGCGCGCTCGGCGCAGCCTCCGTTCCGTACAGATCGCACTCTCCTTAGTGTGAGTGCAGTAATGTTGTCCAGTGTTAGGGGAGGACTAGGTCAGTCGATTCTGAATTTAGGTAGATGAATAAGTAGGCAATAATAGCTAGAATTTAAAAAAATACATTACTTTAAAGATTTATTTACTTATTTGAAAGGCAGAATTTTGGGATGGGGGACACAGAGATCTTCCATCCCCAGATGGCTGCAACGGCAGGGGTCGGACCAGGCCAAAGAAGCCAGGAACCCAGAACTTCATCTGGGTCTCCCACTTGGGTGCAGGAACCCAAGTACTTGCTCCATCTTCCACTGCTTTCCCAGGCTCCTTAGAAGGGAATTGGATCGAAAAATGGAGCAGCTGGGACTTGCACTGGCTTCTGAGTATGCCATCTTCTGTGTACTACAGAAGGAGAAATACAAATTTATATGTTTATATATGCCACACATTTTCCCTTGTATTTGAAAAAGTAATGGAAAAAAATAAACTAAAAGCAAATTTAAAAAATGAAAACTAAGGGGGCCGGCACTGTGGCGCAGCGGGTTGAAAGCCCTGGCCTGAAGCGCCAGCATCCCCTATGGGTGGCAGTTTTAGTCCCAGCTGCTCCACTTCCCATTCAGCTCTTTGCTGTGGCCTGGGATAGTGGTGGAAGATGGCCCAAGTCCTTGGGCCCCTGCACCCACGTGGGAGACCCAGAAGAAGCTTCTGGCTTCGGATTGGTGCAGCTCCGGCCGTCGCAGCCATCTGAGGAGTGAACCAGTGGATGGGGACCTCTCTCTCTGTCTTTCAAATAAATAAAATAATTCTTTAAAAAAAAATGAGAAGAGCAGAGGGACTAAGGTGGACTAGTAACTAGAATTCTCTGAATGCCCTTGTTTTCCGGCATTACTTTGAAATCTGGTGTGTGTGTTACTTAAATAAAAAATTAGATCAAAAGAAGAAAATGTAGAATCAATACCTCCTCAAAAGAAAGAAAGAAATGTGGAAGGTGCCCTGGAGAAAGGAAGGAAGGATTCTATGGATCTCGCTGAGAGGATCATCTGAACTGATTTTGCTTCCTTAAGTTTTGATTTATTTACTTAGAGCAACTGAGTGTTCCCATCTACTGGTTAACTCCCCACATGTGTGCAAGGGCTGGTGCTGGGCTGGGCAGGGCCAAAGCTGAGAATGCAATTCAGGTTTCCCACCTGGGTGGCAGGCAGGGACACAACGCCTTGGGCCGTCGCTGCTACATCCCAGGGTCGTGTTGGCAGACAGCTGGAGTCATCACTGGAGCTGAATCAGATGCAGGCACTGCAGTGTGGGCATGGGCGTCTTCACTGCTAGGCTAAGCACCTATTCCCTGAATTGATTTTTTTAAAAAGATTTTTTAAAATGTATTTACTTGAGAGGCAGAGTCACTCCCCCAAATGGCCGCAACGGCTGGAGCTGCGCCGATCGAATGCTAGGAGCTTCTTCCGGGTCTCCCACGCAGATGCAGGGCCCAAGCACTTGGGCCATCCTCCACTGCTTTCCCAGGCCATAGGAGAGCTGGATCCGAAGAGGAGCAGCCAGTAACGAATCAGTGCCACATGGGATACCGGCACCACAGGCAGAGGCTTAAACCACAGTGCTGGTCCCCCCAAATTGATTTTGAAAACATCACTGTAGGAATAAAAGAAGATGCAGAGAAATTATGAGCTACCTCTTGGCATTCGTGGTCACTCAGACGACCTCAGTTATGCTGGTTTGAGCCACAGCTTTTGGAAAAAGAAGATGACTGCAGTGGATTGAAATACATTATCTACGATTCTAAGAAAGTAAGAATTTAATCACATTTGAAAATTACCAGGGCATCAGTTCCTATGCTAAAAATTGCTGAAGGGAGAGGTTCACGGATTTCCTCTGCCTTTGAGGTTTAGATTGTGTTTCATTTGCAAAGTGGATGAGAAATGCCTCTTTATAGAGAAATTCTAGGTAATAAATGAAGCAGTACAACTAATAAAGCTGCCATTTCACGTTTGTAGCCCATCAAGGAATATCGGATTTAGGTGCTATTGTCAGTGGCTGCTAACAGGGTACTGAGAACCTATGTAATGGATGCATACCAGAACTCACTGATAAATCACTGGAAATGAGAAATCTGGTATTGTGCACTTTCTAGTGTTAGTAAGAAGTCTAACATCGTCTCTGAAGTTTTCTTGCTAAAACAGTTGGAGTAGTCGGAGTTGAATCCAGCTTCTCGATGTGTTAGGTTAGGATATGTTAATCAGCATGCAGGCAGCAGGTTGTGAGGTGACAGTGGGGAGGCGCCCGCCACTGCAGGTGCCAGTGATATGAATGGAAGGCACACACCGAGTGTTGAGTGGACTTTGGATTAGGACTTTGGGTGAGTTTTAGAACATGGACTGTCTAAATTATAATGAATCTTACTAAGTGAAACTAGAGGCAATATATTATTTTTGTGAAGGTGTTATCTGTTAGAAATACTAAAATATTAGCCAGTGAAATGGTATGTCTGAAATTTGTTTTAAATATTCATGGGGGACAAGTGTGGGGAGGGCAGATGAAGACACACTGACTTGTTGATGGGGCTGCCTTGAGGATGGCACTCTTGCTCTACTTTCTAGTATTTCCATCTAACAAAATTAAAGATAGAAAATGTTAGAAATTTGAGGCCAGTGCTGTGGCTCCTGTTCAGCTCTTGGCTGGCTGCTCTACTTCCCATCTAGCTCCCTGTTGATGTGCCTGGGAAAGCAGGAGAAAATGGCCCAAGGACCTGGGCCCCTGCCACCCACATGGGAGACCTGGATGGAGCTCCTGGCTTTGACCTGGTCCAGCCCTGGCCATTGTGGCCATCTGGAGAGTGAACCAGTAGATGAAAGATCCCTCTCTCTCCCTATCTCTGTTACTCTGCTTTTGAAATAAATAAAATAAATCTTTATCAGAAAAGTGTTTTAGGACGTTGTTGGGTTGCTGAGCCCTTTGTGAGTGGGGGTCACCAGGGACTCAGATGCTTTCAGTGAGTAGCGTCTGCAGGTGGGTGCCCATGGCCATCTTCCCGCCCCCAAAGGTGTGGCTTAATTGTTACATTCCTAAGCACAAGTCCCACAGAATCTTCTCGGTACAGGGCACTGAGCTAGGCTGGTCCAGGATCAAGGATGAGAGGTAGAGATTTGTCTGTGAGCAGGACCAAATGCCCTGAATACCACGGTGTAAGGAAGGTGACGGTTGACTGGGAAGAGGCACTGGGCCTGGGCCTTGAGGACATGCGGGTGACCTTTTAGTTACAAGACAATGAAGGGACGATTGAGAAGCAGTGAAGTTACTAGAAAGAAAAACAAAGTGTTCTTGCACAACTGAGCGGAGCAGGGAGGAGCTTGGAGAGGCTTGGCTGAGAAGAGCAGAGCAGGCCCAGGTTGCTCGTGACGCCAGCCTCAGGGCTTCTCCTGGCCATGGGTGACTCTTCTCTTGTCTCTGAGTATCCTGGGACAGTGTCTGCCAGGCGCTCAGGAGCGGCTGATGAATGAGTTTACTCTGTGCAGCATTGGAGCCTGATCCAGAGAGTATCAAGAAATTTCAAACTACGGGAAGTTTTCACGGGACACAGTTTATGAATATGTTGGTTAGGTGAAATTTGCCACAAGTGCTTTGCCGCTGTACACAGTTCTGTGTAAAGATCACAGATGCAGGTCCCTAGAGGGGCTGTCCAAGCTGCTGGCACTGGTAGCTGCTACGAGTGGTGAAGGGCTTCTGGACCTGGCCGCTGTCCACACCAGGCTTCCAAGGGCTGCCTCTGCTTTCAGGTGGGAGGCCACGTCACAGAGGCAGTTTTTGTTCAGCCACATACAAAGATGATTGAAACCCCTGTTTGAATCCCATCTTTTTTCTTCCTTTTTTTTTTTTTAAGGATTTATTTATTTGTTTATTTGGAAGAGTTACAGACAAAAAGGAAAAGCAGATAGAGAGCGAGAAAGAGGTCTTCGATCTGCTGGTTCACTCCCCATTTGTCCTTAACGGCCAGAGCTACACTAATCAGGAGCCAGGAGCTTCTTCTGGGTCTCCCAACACTGGTGCAGGGGTCCAAGGACTTGGGCCATCTTCCACTGCTTTCCCAGGCCACAGCAGAGAGCTCGGAGGGAAGTAGAGAAGCTGGGACTCTGACTGGGGCCCATGGGAGTACCGGCACTACAGGTGGCAACCTTACGTGCTTACAGCGCCAGCCCCTATATGTGGATTTTTAAAATCGAGATAGTGTAATGCAAAATACAAAATGTTTTCATGTATGACTTGTGTATATATATTGTAAGAAATACTGTGGCAAATTGGAACAGATGACGTAAGAAAGATGGGTGGTATGTGATGAATAGAGGCGATTCAAAGATTACAAGAAAGTGGAATTAAAAGATAGGTTTATTTTGGTGCAAAAACATTTTGAGATCCATGCAGATTTTTAAAATAGGGTTCATTTTCCTTTTTTTTTTTTTTTTGGACAGGCAGAGTGGACAGTGAGAGAGAGAGAAAGAAAGGTCTTCCTTTGCCGTTGGTTCACTCTCCAATGGCCGCCGCGGCCAGCGCGCTGCGGCTGGCGCACCGCGCTGATCTGATGGCAGGAGCCAGGAGCCAGGTGCTTTTCCTGGTCTCCCATGGGGTGCAGGGCCCAAGCACCTGGGCCATCCTCCACTGCACTCCCTGGCCACAGCAGAGAGCTGGCCTGGAAGAGGGGCAACCGGGACAGAATCCGGCACCCTGACCGGGACTAGAACCCGGTGTGCCAGCGCCGCTAGGCGGAGGATTAGTCCAGTGAGCCGCGGCGCCGGCAGGGTTCATTTTCCACAGACCCTGTGCAGTCCCTCACACATGGGTTTCCCTGTCTGTGTGGTGGGTTGCAGTGTGTGTCTTTCTGTGGGGTACGTTCAAAGGAAGTTCAGCCTACAGAGGGCTCCTTGGATGCGTTGGCGTGGGCAGCCTCAGGCTCAGGAGTGTCCCAGGATGAACCACATGTAGGTCCCTGCAGCTGAGCCCCTGATACACGTGTGGAGCTGCCTGTTCTGAGGTGGCAGGTGTGTGGCCAGGAGAGTGTCCTGCTGCCAGGACCCATCCTGAGTCCCAGTGAAATTCTCAGGGAAAGGGAGCTGAGGGCCAGGACCGCTGCACCCCACACTCTCCGTCTGCACCTTGGCTCTAGGCTGTGGACTGTTACCCATGATGGCCGAGTGGCTTTCGTTTCCATCTCCTTTGCTGCCTTCACCTTGTCTGTGGTTTGCAGCATCAGAGCCTGGACTTGCTTGGTTAGATTTAGATCCTGGTTTATTACTTGGGGGCAGGGGGCTACTGTAAATGTTACTTTGAAAAAAACCTAGTTCCTGGTTGTCCCTGCTTGTATAGCAGTGCTGTTAGTTGTTATGGGTTAACTTGGTATCCTGTGGCCTTGCTCAACTGGCTTATTCTCGGGGTTTTATAAAGTAGATTTCCTGGGGTCTTCCGCCTCGACAGCCCCATTCGGGGTGTGTAAGGCTCCAGTGCTGCTGCTTCTCCAGTCTGTGTGCCTTTTATTGCAGTTTCTTGTCCTTTGGCTCTCTAAGTGTCTTTTGATCGTGCTATGATGTCCGTGTCTGCCCTCTGTGGGGGCTCAGTGGGAACGGAACCAACTTTTTACTGAATGGACAGTTATGAAAACTGAAAACAAAAAAAAATAAGCACAAGGAAACCAAAGGGAAAAAATGAAATGATCTAACTTTTAGCTGGGGCAGGGAGAGAGGGAGGGAAGGGGAGGCTCCACCATTGGGAGAACGAGAGCAAACACGGTTGGTGTGTTCCGCGTACAGATTTCCTGTTCTGGGCATGAACTGTGGAGAGGGCCTACCCCAGTCCTCCCGCTGGAGAGGGTGGCCAGCAGGACTGAACTGGAATGCAGTGAGAGACCGCGGCAGCAGCAAAGACACGTCCGCCCCTCCCAGTGTGCTTGGACTCCCAGCACGCGAGGTGCCTGTGGTGGTCACCAGTGCAGGCTGTGGGTGTGCTGGGTGCCCTGCCTCCTACTCAGCATTTCCCTCAGGTGCGTCTTTGGTCAGACCTCTGTGCATTTGTCACAGCCGTTTGTCCAGTGGAGGGGAGGCAGGCGAGGAGACTGTCGCGTGAACATTGGGGTAGTCGGGTGAGGTTGCAGTCTAGTCTCCTGCCCCCACCTGGAAAGCCAGAGCCGCCTGGGAGGAGCGGAGAATGGGGGCGTGGTTGACAGCGCAGAGCAGGCCTCCCCACCCACCTGTGCCCCGGCCCTGAGGTGCTGCCGTGCAGCACAGCGTCCCAGCTCCAGAGACATCTCAGTCACCCGACTGAGAAGGAACAGTGAAGTGGAAATGTCCCTGTGGAACGAGGCGGGGGAGGGGGGGACACCGCACTAGCACGCCCCCCCCACCCCGCGCGCTGTGTCGATGCCTGTGAGCTTGGTAGCACTGGTGACCCCTTCCAGAGGTGGAGACTCTGGGCTCGGCTGACTGGGAGAAATCCTGGCCCTTGGTCCTTCCTTCTTGTCAGGGAGGACGTGGGGCTGGCCAGGGCGAGGAGATGCTGGGCTCACCACGCTGGGAGGCCTCTTGAAGGGAGCCGGTCCTAGATGGAGGGCTTTGTGTCCCTGTTCTGGACTAAAGCACGGGCTCTGGTTGCTGCTGTCTGTTAAGTGACTTGGAGATTTTATAAGAAATTAAAGCTAAAGTTGGAAAACTCAAATATTGTGAAGGTTTGTAGAAGGGGTGTGCTCTTGCTCAGAGTTTATATTTAGTCCACATTTAGCTGTCTTAATTCTGTTCAAACATTTACTTATTTGCTTATTGACTCATTCAGGAATATTCTATAGTATTTCAGTTTTATTAAAATACAGTTAATGTTGGGAAATCTGGTTAGAATTTGGTGATTGCCCAGAGTGACTTTGGGCACTTTTAGTCTACGTAATTACACTTTTCCTCCCTTAACGTGATTGTTTATAATAAAAATAGGACATGGAGTATTGAAGGAGCCTTTGCAAAGCACACAGTATTTGAGAAATTTCCATTCTTAAAGATTTCATCTCTTCTCTGTTGCCGTATGTCGTGACCTGGATCTCCAGTTCGTTTAACGTAGTAATGCCCAGTGCTTGGGCAGTCTGTCATCTGCTCTGTCGTTGAGACTGTGCCTGTGTTGTTGATTAGAAATCTGGAGCTGGGGATGAAGTGGAGCCACTGTGGCACTGATACCTGGGCCACTGCACAGCCCGCTTGTCCATCCTCAGTCGTGAGCCCAGGCTGGGCACGTGACCTTCAGTTCCCATGCCCCTGAGTCAGGGTGGCTGTGCCCTCTGTAAGGTTCCGCCACGCATAGGCAGCAGCACCCTTGGGGTGCAGGTGGAAGCTACAGCGGTTTCCATACTTCCTCCCTCCTGAATCCCCCACTGACTTCTTTTTTTTTTTTTTAATTAATTAATTAATTTATTTATTTTGACAGGCAGAGTGGACAGTGAGAGAGAGAGACAGAAAGAAAGGTCTTCCTTTGCCGTTGGTTCACCCTCCAATGGCCGCCGCGGCCGGCACACCGCGCTGATCCGATGGCAGGAGCCAGGAGCCAGGTGCTTTTCCTGGTCTCCCATGGGGTGCAGGGCCCAAGCACCTGGGCCATCCTCCACTGCACTCCCTGGCCACAGTAGAGAGCTGGCCTGGAAGAGGGGCAACCAGGACAGAATCCGGCGCCCCAACCAGGACTAGAACTCGGTGTGCCGGCACCGCTAGGCGGAGGATTAGCCTAGTGAGCCGCGGCGCCGGCCCCCCACTGACTTCTGTTGCTGCTCTTTCTGTGGCGTTTTGGCGTTTTACAACGCACATTCATGCAGATATCACTAAAGAAGCTGTTTTAAGTAAAGGTGATTGTATTTTCTGATCTGATGCATGATGTCTATTTTGTCTTACTTTTTCCCTCTCAGAAAAGTTCACATACCCGTACTCGTACAGTTTTTCATACAGTTTGCAGAGGTCCATGAACTTCCTGAGACTTGTTTTTGGGCCTCAGAGCCCTACTCCAAGAACATTCAACTATGACACTGAAGACAACATTGGACTTGAAGAGGCCAAGCAGACCTGCCTGGGCCACGTGCTCGCTGGCGAGATGATCTGAGGCAGGAGTACTTGATGCAGTGGGCCCTGTGGCACAGTGGGGAAGCCAGCGTCCTGCATGGTTCCAGTCCTGTCTGCTCTCTCCTGACCGAGCTTCCTGCTAATGTACCTGGGAAGGCAGCAGATGATGGCCCAAGTCCTTAAGTTCTTGCCGCCCACATGGATAGCTGGATGGAGTTCTGGCTTCAGCCTGGCCCAGCCCTAGCTTTTGTGGTCATCTGGGGAGTGAACCAGCAAAGGGAAGATCGATCTCTCCCTCTGTTTCCGTCACTCTTTCTTTCAAGTAAATAAATAAATCTTTTTAGAAAGGGTTAATTGAGGGGCCAGTACTGTGGCATAGCTGGTAGAGCCACTGCCTGCAGTGCCAGCATCATATTTGGGTGCCGGTTCGAGTCCCAGCTGCTCCACTTCCAATCCAGCTCTCTGCTATGGCAGAGAAACCAGGAGAAGATGGCCCAAGTCCTTGGGCCTTTGCACCCTCATGGGAGACCCTGAGGAAGCTCCTGGTTCTTGGCTTTGGATTGGCGCAGCTCTGGCCATTGCAGCCATCTGGGGAGTCAACCAGCGATGAAAGACCTACCTACCTTTCTGTCTCTCTCTCTCTCCTACAGCCCCCAGCCCCCACCCCTGTCTCTGCCTCTCTCTTAACTCTACCTTTCAAATACAATAAAATCTTAAAAAAAAAAAAAAAAGTTAATTGAGCCACAGTTTTCTCAAAAGAGAAAAAGTGATGTGTGAATTGTGCTTCCAGGGTTGCTGAGGTCATTAAAGCTATTTACAAGCATGCTTCAAAAAGTTTGTGGAAAATGGAATTAAAACATTTATTTTGATGCAAAATATTTTGAAATCCATACGTAGTGTTTTCATAATGCACGTTTTCCATGAGCATTTTGAGGACACTCTTTCTTTCTTTCTTTCTTTCTTTCTTTCTTTCTTTCTTTCTTTCTTTCTTTCTTTCTTTCTTTCTTTCTTTCTTTCTTTCTTTCTTTCTTTCCTTCCTTCCTTCCTTCCTTCCTTCCTTCCTTCCTTCCTTCCTTCCTTCCTTCCTTCCTTTTTTTTTTTTTTTTTTTTAAGATTTTCATTTATTTATTTGAAAGGCTGAATTCCACAGAGGCAGAGAAAGAGGGAGGTTTTCCATCTGCTGGTTCACTCCCCAATTGGCCACAACGGCCGGAGCTGCACCGATCCGGAGCCAGGAGCCAGGAGCTTCTTCCCAGTCTCTGCTGTGGGTGCAGGGGCCCAAGCATTTGGGCTGTCTTCCACTGCTTTTCCAGGCCACAGCAGAGAGCTGGATGGGAAATGGAGCAGCCGGGTCTTGAGCCGGTGTCCATGTGGGATGCCGGCGCTGCAGGTGCTGACCCTGAGGGCCCTTTTCCTGTAAAGTACACTTAAGTGATGCTGATGCATGACAGTCACCCAGAAATGTTGCCCACTGCTGCTCTTCACGTGTCCTGATCAGATTGGGCTTTGCCAGTGGTTCTGACACACATGGACGTTTCTAGAAGTGTTCTGTGAGGAGTAACTCTGCCTGTCTCAGCCTTCCATTCTCACATACCATTTCGCACATAATTTCATGGTAAATATATTAAGTTGGACTTCTTGAGTCAAATAATATTGATATAATTTGAACAAGGACAACACTGAATTTGAATCATTTTATATATGTATGGCTAGTAATTTAAAATAAACCAGAAAGCTATTCCTGTGTTTTGAAAATAGTTGATTTTGGTTTCCCTCTTCAAACTTTCCCCTGATACTTCTTTTTTATTTATTTATTTTTTTAAGACTTATTTTATTTATTTGAAAAAATTAGAGAGGGAGAAACAGAGAAATCTTCTATCCGCTGGTTCATTCCCCTAATGGCTGCAGCAGCCAGAAGCTTCCTCCCGCGCTCCCATGTGGGTTCAGGGGCCCAAGCCCTTGGACCATCTTCTGCTGCTTTCCCAGGTGCATGAGCAGGGAGCCGGATTGGAAGTGGAGCAGCTGGGAGTCAAGCCAGCGCCCTTTTGGGATGCCGGTGCCACAGGCTTTACCTGCCATGGCACAATATGGCCCCTCTGTTACTTCTGTGACAGTTACTGAGATGGACCTGCCTTAAGGAGACGTTTGTCCTGCTTTGTTACACACTGAATAGTCAATAAGATTATCCAGTTAGCATGAAGAGCTGTTTAGTTTTTGTTATGTAGTTGTTACCATAGCTGGAGTCGGGTGGGTGTTTAAACCTTTGTGAACTCAAAATTCTTTCGTGATGATGGAATATTTCATGTTTTAATACTCTGGATACAGAGTATGTGCTCAAATATTTTAGCAAGTATGTGTTTTTTACAGGTTCATATAATATATAAAATGCATTTCTGTTCCAAGAAAAATATAAGCAGTAAACAGTTGGGAGAGAGAGTGCGTATTCCTTTATTATCCTGCCTGATGATTAATGCCTTCAGCTATGTTCAGCCTCACGTTTAACCAGGGTAGTGTTTGGTTTTGGTTAGGCTGTTTTCCTTAAGAGTACAGAAACAGCCAATCCTGTGCCCTGCCCGTCTTCCAGGCGCAGTCTTTGCATTGTTTCCAGATCGCGGTGCTTAATGTAAGGTCAGACTGTCTTGTGAAGACAGATTCTGGATTAACTCTGTCCGTGCACTTGCACACACCCCTCCATACCTGCCTGGGCGCTGAGGTTCTAGAAACCCGCTGAAGCCATGGAGGGTTCTGATTTGAGACGCAGAGAGGGTTGACTCTGCTTTATAACGTAAAAACACAGAACCAGGTTGGTTCTGAGACCTGCAGACCTCCCTCTCATCGAGGCCAGGAAAGGTGTTGGGAAGAGCTTGAATGTTTGAACGATTTAATGCAGGGGATGCCTTCCTGTGGCCTGTGGGTTCATTTTTGTAAACAATGTTTCACTGAGATAGAGCTGTGTCCATTCCTTTAGGTTTTTTGGGGGGAAGGGAAGGGTTATGACTGTTTTACCCTTGAATAGTACAGTTTGAGTAATTGAGACAGGGACCTTACAGCTTGTAAAATCTAAAATGTGCTTTCTGTCCTCTGTAAAAAGAGGGGTGGTGGAGTCCCACCACAACAACAAAGCAGTTTGAATCCCAGCTCTGTCATGCAGTGACTATGAGCTTGATCGTGATCTTTGTACTGTTTTTTCTGTTAATGTCATTTGTCCATGTATTCAGTAAGTATGCCCTCAACATGTGCCAGGCACTGACTTAGGCTAAAAGGTAAAGCAGTGAACAAGACAGATACAAACAGCTGCCCTTACGGAGCAGGGTGTCCAGTGGAGCTTACACTGCATAGGGTAACAATCGCACTTACCTCCAGCCAGGAGATGGGTTAGTCCTGGGAAGAGCACACTTAGGACTTCCCTGGGCGCAGTTAGTCATAAGCAGAAGGCGTGCTCAGTGATGTTAGCTGTTAGGATTGTGCTAAATGTGGGATTGTGTGTTGATGTGTAAAACAAAGGTACACTATCCTTAAAGTTCTTATTGAGTTGAAAGAGTGGGTAACTAGAAGTCATAGGTAGTTTACCTGGTGCGGTTACCTAATAGAGACAAGAGCATGTATGAAATTGTGATTGTTTGTAAGTGAACAAAATAGTGTCATTGAGGTCCCGGGTAAGGGCAGTGTGTGATTGAAATTGTCCATGGTGCAGAGGAGGGTTCGGGGGGAAGGTAAGAGCGTGAAATGTAAAAAATCCAGGGCCTCCAATGTGTTAGTGCTTATCTGTGGAACTTGGAGTTAACACCTGGAATTTTTATGCTCATTCTGTATTGTATTGTATTGTATTGTATGTATTTATTTATTTATTTATTTATTTATTATTAGGCAGAGTTGGACAGTGAGAGAGACAGAGAGAAAGGTCTTCCTTCCGTTGGTTCACTCCCCAAATGGCCGCCATGGCTGGTGTGCTGTGCCGATCTGATGGCAGGAGCCAGGTGCCTCCTCCTGGTCTCCCATGGGGTGCAGGGCCCAAGCACTTGGGCCATCCTCCACTGCACTCCCGGGCCACAGCAGAGAGCTGGACTGGAAGAGGAGCAACCGGAACAGAACCCAGCACCCATATGGGATGCTGGCGCCGCAGGCAGAGGATTAACCAAGTGAGCCACGACAACGCCCCCCGCTCATTCTGTATTTTAAAATTCTCATTAGGATAAATCCAGAATTCCTTGGACTTCAGAGATTCTTCAGATCCGTGTATGGGATCAACTTAGGAAATCCTTAATTCTTTCTTTGGACATGTAAAATGTGTAGAATCTGATTAAGTTGCTATCAGTACAGAGAGCCTAGGACCTGGCTCGTGGGGGTATCGGCGATGTCAGAGGGTCCGGAAGTGTGACTTGGGAGGAAGCAGCGTTGCTGGTTTCTTCATTTGTGAAGGAAGGAGATGGGGTCAGAGCTCCCTTGTTGAGATTTCTTCAAGTAAGGAAAAGCCTGTGTTTTCTCTCCTGTAACGCGGTATGACACCTCTGGCCCTCATTTCTAAGTAAAGTATGTGTTATTTGGGATAACAGGGCCCTGCACTCCTTGAAAAAAAATTGTTTCTTAAACTTCCCAATCAGGGTAGTTTTATTTAATAAATCTTTTTTTTATTTTTGGTTAAATTTGAGAAGCAGAGTTATTGACAGAGAGAGGTCTTCCGTCCGCTGATTCACTCCTCAAATGGCCACAATGGCCAGAGCTGAACCAATCTGAAGCCAGGAGCCAGGAGCTTCTTCTGGATCTCCCATGTGGCTGCAGGGGCCCAAGGACTTGGGCCATCTTCTACTACTTTCCCAGACCATAGCAGAGAGCTAGATCGGAAGTAGAGCAGCTGGGACTCAAACTGGCACCTATTTGGGATGCTGGTGCCACGGGTGGAGGCTTAACATACTATGCTACAGCACCAGCCCTGAATAATTTTTATCTGTAAGTGGAAGTATGATTTATTTTATTTTATTTTTTTATTTTTTTGACAGGCAGAGTGGACAGTGAGAGAGACAGAGAGAAAGGTCTTCCTTTTGCTGTTGGTTCACCCTCCAATGGCCGCCGTGGCCGGAACGCTGCGGCCGGCGTACCACGCTGATCCAATGGCTGGAGCCAAGTGCTTCTCCTGGTCTCCCATGGGGTGCAGGGCCCAAGCACCTGGGCCATCCTCCACTGCACTCCCGGGCCACAGCAGAGAGCTGGCCTGGAAGAGGGGCAACCGGGACAGAATCCGGCGCCCCGACTGGGACTAGAACCCGGTGTGCCGGCGCCGCAGGCTGAGGATTAGCCTAGTGAGCCGTGGCACCGGCCGGAAGTATGATTTTATTACCAGTCTCCTGAGGCATTTTCTGTGGTGACATCCTATGATTCCAGAATATGACGCAGAAGACCAGGAGAGAGGCTTTGTTTGTTCTGTTTATAAGGAGGGAAACCTGCCCATTGGGGGCAGGGCCACTGCTGGGGCTATGGTGGGTACGCTCAGGTCTGCAGCAGGCTCTCTTTGTGAGTCTCACTTTCTGGAAGGCTCTTCCTTCAGCAAGCTGCCCTGTAGGAAGTGTGTGCACCTGAGAATATAGATGGTGTGAAGTGACCAATTCTAGATCGTCTTGCATAGGTATAGATCTCAAAACTGAGCCTTGCAATTTGAAATTTGTGGTTTGTGATCTGGCTGAGATGAAATAAAATTTACACATTTTGAAAGCACACCAAAAAAGACATTTTTCCTTTATCTGAAAATATGCCATTCTTCTGAAATTTTCACTTTTAAGTTATTTAAGAATTAGTAACAGGTTTTTGAAAAATCACTGGTTGATAAAGGAATGAGTAAATATACTCCATTAGTTTTACTGATCGAGTCACTACCCTAAAAGTGTAAGGTTAATATTATCTGCATTAATTCACATCCATAGAATCCCAGCTAGTAGGCTTGTTACCAAGATAGGAGGCAGGGCCGGTGCCATGGCTCACTAGGCTAATCCTCTGCCTGCGGCGCCGGCACCCCGGGTTCTAGTCCCAGTTGGGGTGCTGGGTACTAGTCCCAGTTGCTCCTCTTCCAGTCCAGCTCTCTGCTGTGGCCTGGGAGGGCAGCGGAGGATGGCCCAAGTGCTTGGGTCCCTGCTCCCGCGTGGGAGACCGGGAGGAAGCACCTGGCTTCTGGCTTTGGATCAGCGCAATAACAGCCGTAGTGGCCACTGGGGGAGTGAACCAGCGGAAGGAAGACTTTTCTCTCTGTCTCTCTCTCACTGTCTATAACTCCCTCATTGTCTAACTCTGCCTGTCAATAAATAAATAAATAAAAAATTAAAAAAAAAAAAAGATGGGAGGCAGACTGTGTCATTTAAAGTCATTATTATCTGGGTCTTATGTCTTGGGAGTGGGAGCAGGGCTGCCCCTTTCTTTTTTTTTTTTTTCTTTTTTAAGATTTTTATTTATTTACTTGAGTGGTAGAGTTACACACAGTGAGGAAGAGACAGAGAGAAATGTCTTCCTTCCACTGGTTCACTCCCCAAATGGCCACAACTGCCAGAGCTGCACCGATCTGAAGTCAGGAGCCAGGAGCTTCTTCCTGGTCTCCCGTGTGGGTACAGGGGCCCAAGGACTTGGGTCATCTTCTACTGCTTTCCCAGGCCATAGCAGAGAGCTGGATGGGAAGAGGAGCAGCCGGGACTAGAATCAGCGCCCATATGGGATGCTGGCGCTGCAGGCAGAGGGTTAACCCACTGCACCACGGCGCCAGCCCCAGAGCTGCCCCTTTCGGAATGGCTCGCGGTGAGGGTGTTGGCAGTGCGAGAGGTGTCCTGGCCCTGCACCCAGGTAGACCTCCAAGTCCGTATCCTGCCCTCGGGGACTGGGGTACCCTGTTAGGCGCTTCTCCTCAGTCTCATGGCACAGGGCAGCGCCCACCACAGAGCTCACTGGAAGGACCTTACTTTTGTTTGCACAAGGGCATCCTGTTCTCTTCTGAATCATCAGTTTCCTTCATCTTCTAGTGCAAGTCCTTTGGCCTCTTGAAGCCAGTTTGCTGTCCAGCAGACTTCCGTTTGATGGTGTGGATGGCTTTTCCACGTCCCTGCTATCAGCCCTGGGCATTGCGTATCCAACAGGCACTGGGAGACTAAAAGACAGCACACTGGCTGGGTCCTTGGAACCCAGTGGTGTGTCAGTGAGTTCCCTGGGTTTTCTCAGACTGGACAGGAAAAGCGACCCTCTGCTGTGTATCACAGGAGCTTTCTCCCCGCTGGGCTCCCCTCCTCCCTGGCCTTCGGCTGTGGTCCTGTGGGGAGCTCGAACTCCCACTCTGCCCAGCAGTAATGGGCCACCACTCCCTTGGCCACTGTTGCCGGGAGACAGAGGGGCCTGGGAACCCACCTCTCCTGGCTGCAGTGATGAGCCCCCACTCCCTTGGCCACTGTTGCCGGGAGACAGAGGGGCCTGGGAACTCGCCTCTCCTGGCTGCAGTGAGGGGAACCCTCTCCACCCCCGGTATCGGAACATGAAGGCCAGGAGACTGCTAAGATGCTCTTCTGCCCAGCATGTTGGATGCAGTTAGACACGCGCCACTCCCCGGACCGAGAGAGTCGGCTTGCAAGAGGGAAGGCATCGCCACACGCCAGGAGCAGAGATGGTGCTGGCGTTGGGATTAGCGGACGGAAATTTCAAAGCAGCCACTGCCGACGTGCTTTATCGAGCAGTCATACACACGCTTCAATAGAAATGAAGGAAATAGGCCGGCGCCGCAGCTCACTAGGCTAATCCTCCGCCTTGCGGCGCCGGCACACCGGGTTCTAGTCCCGGTCGGGGCGCTGGATTCTGTCCCGGTTGCCCCTCTTCCAGGCCAGCTCTCTGCTGTGGCCCGGGAGTGCAGTGGAGGATGGCCCAGGTGCTTGGGCCCTGCACCCCATGGGAGACCAGGAGAAGTACCTGGCTCCTGCCATCGGATCAGCGTGGTGCGCCGGCCACAGCGCGCCGGCTGCAGCAGCCATTGGAGGGTGAACCAACAGCAAAGGAAGACCTTTCTCTCGGTCTCTCTCTCTCACTGTCCACTCTGCCTGTCAAAAAAAAAAAAAAAAAAAAAAAGAAGAAGAAGAAGAAATGAAGGAAATAGCAGCAAAGTAAAAGATACCAAGAAAAGCCAAATGGAAATGTTAGGGCCTGAAGTAACACAATTAAAAAAACCTCAGTAAGTAGGCTCAGTGCCCTTAACAGTGGAGTGAGAATTAATCTGTGAACAATAGAAAAGACTGTGGGTTGAGGAGAGGGCAGGGAGGATCCGAGCCTCAGGGACATGGAGACTGAGTCCTGACCTTCTGTTGTGGGAGTCCTGGGGGAGCAGGAGAGGCTGTGGTGAAAACATCTTCGAAGGGATCATGCCCTCTTCCGCAAGAAAGCAAATGTACAGATTGAGAAGGTTCAGGACTGGGTCAGGTTTCCTTGGTATAGCCTGTGAATTGACTTGCCTTTCTGGAAATTTCCATGATCCCATCAGCCCATCCATCCTTGTAAAGCTGGAACGAATCTGTTATCAATCTTTCATTCTTTTTTTAAATAAGATTTTATTTATTTGAAAGAGTTACAGAGAGAAATGGAGAGAGATCTTCTACCCTCTGGTTCGCTCCTCAAGTGGCCTCAAGCGCTGGGGCTGAGCCAGGCTGGAGCCAGGAGCTTCATCTGGGTCTCCCATGTGGGTGGCAGGGGCCCTGGTCCTTGGGCCACGTTCACTGCTTTTCCCGCGCCATTAACAAGGAGTTGATCAGAAGTGGAGCAGCCAGGACTCCAGCCTGCCCCCAGCCAGGATGTTGGTGTCCCCGGCAGCAGCTTCACCTGCTCCTGGCATTTCCCGTTGCCCCCCAGTGCTGGACGGCGATACTGGCTGTTGGCCTGCTCTGAGGCCTTCACTGTGTCCTTCCCAGCATCTCCGTCCTGACTGTGGTAAGAGCCACACACAGTCTGTTTCTCCCTTTCGTCTCTAGTGCTCATGTGAGTAGCTTTCTTTTCAGTGTTTGTCAGATGAGCAAATTCTAGCAAAGGAGTTTCAGGCTGGAGTCCTGGCTGCTCCGTTTCTGATCAACTCCTTGTTAATGGCGCGGGAAAAGCAGTGAATGTGGCCTAAGTACCAGGGCCCCTGCCACCTCCATGGGAGACCCAGGTGAAGCTCCGTGTTTCAGAGCACAGAGTCACGCAGAAAGGATCTGAAGATGTGGCTTCTGGTGATGCGGTTCCTGAGCGCAGTGGACAGACGACCAGCGACCCCTGGAACACTGACTCCTGCCTTACAGGACCCTTCTGGTCCTGCATGTCTGCTTGTGGCGCGTGTGGCGTATCTTTCCTTTCCTGCTCCCTTGACGGAGCTTCTGAAAGATGGTCAGTAGAATTGTCCTGACTGCAGGCTGCACCCTGAGTGTCTCCCTTTGCAGGCGGCACTAGGGCTTCCACCCTACCCTCCTCGGGGACCTGAGCAGGCAGCAGGCAGAGGAGCGAGGACCGGAGGTTGGTCCTGTCCCCTTCTGTCCCCTTCCCCCCGTTCCTCTGACAGATTCATCCCTCCCTATATCCAAAGGTCACGTGGTTTGGAGTGGGCCGGACAGGACATTTGGCTGTTGCGATGTCCTCCCAAAGGCCAGTGTGTGGTGGGTGTCCAGTGTGGGCTCGAGACTTGCACTCGCAACAAGGCTCGGGTTTAAGTTCATCTGTAGTTTCCAGGACTCCAGGAGCTCCTGGTAATCCAGTGAGCCCTTGAGGCTCTGTCCATGGGTTAAAAATTAAAGACTGATGTGTTTGGGACAGAGCTGTGTTTGCTCAGGCTCTGAAGTGTGACTTCGCAGGTGATGCATTGTGGGTGAGAACTGCTCCCGAGTGGCAGCCGTGGAATGCAGATTTTTAAAAACTCGCCGTATGGGTTATTTTTGTTCCGACTGTGGCTGTGCGTGCTAGCACAAGTGTGCCAGATCAGCGTTCCCGAGCTGCTTTGCTTTCTCTGCCTCTGCCATGGTCTGCTGACCCTTTCTGGTTTGCACTTTCCCAGGTCACCTGCCCGAGTGCGCTGGGGAGGCGGTGAAATACAGCAGAGTTTTAAGTGATGGGCACTCAGCTCCACGAGAGAAATTCCCTGCTTGATTCATACTTTCTCTTGCTTCTGCTTGGAAACAGGTCTTTCATCTGGCTCTTTAAATACTTCACTGGGCAGCTTTTGATGTCTTGCTTAAGCTGTCTTAACGAAATAGCAGTGGTGGGACACGAGCGCTGTGCCTACACTTTTTTTCTTATGATTCAGCCAGTTTAAAGTTCTTAACAAAGAATGCAGTGAGAATG
Organism: Oryctolagus cuniculus; assembly: GCF_051225735.1. Lineage (NCBI taxonomy): Eukaryota > Metazoa > Chordata > Mammalia > Lagomorpha > Leporidae > Oryctolagus > Oryctolagus cuniculus. Next base: position 120,552,947 of record NC_142877.1, read on the forward strand.
CCGTAAGTGGAAGGATAAGTGAAGAAGATTACATTAACACCCGTGTTTTATGGGCGCTTCTAGAGCCAGGGATTGGGAAAGACTTTGTTTTCTCACCGTTTGCTGGAGCACCTCTGCTCCTCTGCTCGCAGCAGGGCTGTTTTGTTTTTTTCGTTTTCTCTTTGTTCTTTGGGGGTGCTGTTTTTCACGGGTGGCCATCATGACTCACCTGTGCTCCCAAGGCTGTGCAGTGGCAGCACCAGGCTCCCTCTGTGCTCCTGAGTCCTGGCAGCTTTCCTGCTGCAGCGCCATGCCGGGTGGGACTCGGAGGCCGGCTCTGAGAGGCACTCTCCTGAACCAGACACGGGGAGATATTTTGCATTCCGGATCGGTTGAAAATACCTTTCTGACATCTAGCCCCGAGGTTTCTGGTTGTTTTGTAATTGGTCAGCATGGAAGAAGACAAATTTTATAGCTGTGCAGCGATTTAACCTTCATTCACCAAATATGAGTTTTTACCAGGTGTCAGGGATTTCCTTCTCACTAAAAAACAATTACATATTTTCTTTTTTTGGGGCAGGGGCAGTCTTGTATTATTCAGAAATACAGGTAGCTTCTTAGAAACCAGTTGTTTCATTCATTATTTAAACAATTTTTTTTTATCTGTCAAGTGACATACATGAGAAAATTGCACTAAATTCAGTTGCAGATATTTGCTAAAGAACAGCTCGTTGCTAACCTTCCTGGGTTTGGTAGTTGAAGCTGGAACACTGTCTTGTGTTTCTGGGTGTGGTCAGAGCCCCGGCTGCTGCTGGGCTGTGGCAGCGCCTGTCTCAGGGCCGCCACCTCACCTGCTGTCTGTGGTCTGTGGGGTCTCCCCTCCCTTTTTGAGGCTCCTGCTGCAGTGTAACACTTCGCTTTTCACGTGCATCCCTAGTGCTGAGAGCTGTTTCGCAGAGCAGCTCTGCAGTGTCACGGTGCTAGTTAGTGCGGGAAAAGCTGGGCACCGGCTGCCCTTGCTCCTGCTGCCCCTGCGTCCCCTGCTGGGAGGGCTGCTGACTCGGAGTGCGAGGCCACGGCGCAGCTCAGCTGCTCCACCGAGGCCTCATCTCCTGCAACTTGACTTTATAAAACTTGGGCAGCCTTTCAAATAGGACAATAGCAAGGTAAAGGAAAGCGCCTAACTGGCGTCCTTCCTACTGAAGAGGCATCTGAAGCCAGTTCCGCGCTGTTGTAAGGGTGAAGACATGGGTGTTCACGGAGTGGTGTAGACTGGACGGCAGTAAGCAGTGTGTGTCCAAGAGATGTTAAAGATGTTGGTATTTCTGATCCAGTCGTTCTCTCAGGAATTTCTACAAAGGAAATCATCCCTGATAAGGTTAAAAAATTGTGTGTGTGGCTGCTCATTACATTGTTGCTGAAAATTTAGAAATGCTACAAACACCCTGAAGAGGAGGCTGGTGGTTAGAGCTTGTAGTAATAGAGTAGTTTACACCCTGGAGAGCCATGTTTTCAAGGCACTGTGTGTAACGAGGTGATCTGCATTTCTGAAGCGTATATGTATTTTTTAAAAGACTGAAAATATCAAGAATATTCTTGGGAAGATCCCGCCCCTGAGCACGAGGCTGTGACTGCATCTCAGCTGGGCTGCAGTGAAATTTTAAGGGGATGATTTTCTTGCTGAAGTGGATTTGAGTTCTCACTGTCTCCTTTTTCTTCTTAAATATTTTTAGTTATTTGTGTTGTTTGAAAGAGAGTCAGAGACAGAACCCATCTGTCATCTCATTCCCCAAATGCCGACACTAGCCAGGGCCGGGCCAGGGGCCGGGAACTCAGTCTGGGTCTGTCTCGCAATGACTGGCAGGGACCCGAGCAGCTGAGCCATTGCTGTTCCCTGCAGGGTGGCATGTAGTAGGTGACCAGATCCGAAAGAGCTGAGACTGGGCCCTGGCTGCTGACTTCCCCGGTAGTGACTTAGCCACTAAGTGCTGCTCCACCCCAGCCTTTTTCTGACCCTGCCCCTCACATCTGCTGCCTCGAACCTGTGCCTCAGGGTGTGGTGGGGCAGGGACTTAGGAAGGGTGAGTGGCCGTCCTCTTCCTGCCCCTCAGCCTCCAGTTACCAAGACTGCCTCTTCCTTGGGTACTCTGCAGACTTTCTGTATTGGAAGGCAGTGCCTTGGTCTTCGGACGTGACCTTCTCGTCCCAAGTTTTGCTCTTCCTGTGGTGCTGGTTTAGGACAAAATAAAATTTTTATTCAGCCTAGTGAGTTATATATGTGTGTTTGTTACTCCCATTTAATTTTAGCAAAACACAGAAATTTGCACAATCCTCAACCCACAGTTTGGAAATAAAGCTTCTAAAAGAAGCTGCCTTGAAGGATGATTAGTGGACAGAGAATCTGCTGATCACTGTGACTTTTTTTTTTTTAAGAGGTTTTATTTACTTACTTGAAAAGCAGAGTTACAGAGAGGCAGAGAGAGAGAGAGAGAGAGAGAGATCTTCCATCCGCTGGTTCACTCCCCAGATGGCTGCAATTGTGCCAATCCGAAGCCAGGAGCCAGGAGCTTCCTCTGAGTCTCTCATGCCGGTGCAGGGGCCCAAGGACTTGGGCCATCTTCTGCTGCTTTCCCAGGCCACAGCAGAGAGCTGGATCGGAAGTGAAGCAGTCAGGACTCAAACCAGCGCCCATATGGGATGCCAGCAGTACAGGCAGCAGTTTTACCTGCTATGCCACAGCGCCCCCACTGTGACTTTTAAAGAAATTCTTGTCGCTCTGTCTTCAGTTATTGATGATCTCCTGGGGGAAAAAAATACCCAAGTCATTTACAAATTAATCTATCAGGATTGAGTGTTTACATTTGCCCACAGTATCTAGTGTCAGATTACTGATACCTTTTGATTACATAATGTTTGAAGGTGATCCCAGAGTTATGGAAAGATTCGTCACTTGAAACCTCTAAGTGTTGGACTGCCTCAGGTCTCAGTCCTGAGCCCTTCAGTGTGTCCATCCACTCGCTCCGGAAGATCTCCAGTGCCCAGGATTTAAAGACCACTCACGTGTCATAAGGGATGGACAAGAGCTAATAGAGTAGTTAAACAGCATACTGTACTAGAAGTTACATGGCCTCATCTCTCGTAGAACGCCTCCCGGTGCTGCTGTGAGATGCTGAGGTGCCTGCATGATGAGAGTGACACGGGCCGTGTTGCCTTGGGGTCGTAGTGCGTGAGGGTTACAGGGATGGCTGTCATGCCACCCATGGGTGGGGAGCTGAAGGGAGTGGCACCAGCTTCCATCATGCTGTTCAGAATAATGTGAAATCTGAAACTCGAGATTCGTTTCTGTAATTTCCCGTCTGTTGTTTGTGGAGCATGGTTAACTAGTGGAAAGTGCAGCCACGGTCCAGAGCAGCTCACAGTCACCATCTTAAAACCTGGATTGGATTGTTTCGTTCCGCTGCGTAAAGTCTTCAGGGGCCGTGGGGAGGAATTACCATCTCCTGCCCTGCTGTAAGTCTGGATCACCCGGGGAGCAGGTGGTCCTCCTCTAGGGTGGTTCAGCTTAGAAGGTTTGACTTCACTGTGGCTCAGAAGCAGTAGGTTTTCAGTAGAAGCTGTGCTTTGAGTTTTGATCTTTGGGCTGTGGGCGCATGGTTTGGTGTTCTTCAGTGATGTGCTCAGCTGCTGCTCCCCCGTGTCACTTAGCTGGGATGTTTGATAGGTTTGGTGTAGTTAATCCATCTTTGACGTGGGCTACTTTCAGCTCTCTTGTAGGGGTATAACCCCATTGTAAGTGGAGGAACCTCTGTTTATGTGCCAAAATTGTGGTCCCCAGGGTTCACATTCATGGGCAGGAGGTGGGCCCACTGCACTGGTCCTGTGAAGGCCCTGGGTGATTTAGATTCGCAGTGAAGACTGAAAACTTGTTCCCTCTGTGAAGGGCATCGTGACCACCTGAAAGGCTTGTCGAATGCTGTCTGTGGACTCCACTCCAGAGGTTCTGGTCCAGGTGAGCTGGGGCCTCAGAGGAAGCTGCTGCTGCCGCCGGCCCAGAGACGCATTGAGAACAGGGCTCAGCAGGGTCGGCTTCTGTCCTGCGGCTGCCTCTCAGCTCCGCCGTTGCCTCTGGGCTCGCACAGTTACTTCTGTAATGCGGGATGCCCGCTCTTCCCGACTCAGGTCTTGGTATTTCTCACTCCCCCTGTGGTAAGGGCTCTTGCCCGCTGGAGAGACAGCCACTCTGGTTGTTCGGTCTCAGTGTAAGTGTAAAACAGTCTGTCCTGACCACTCCTCTCAAGTAGAGCCTGCTGGGTCCCTCTCAGGTGGATGGCCCTGTTTATTTCTGCCTTGGGAATTATAGTCTGTGAATATGTTTTTATTGAGTGTTTACTTCCCTCTCACCCCACTAAGTTTTACTCTGTACATACCCATTGGTTAGTTCCTGAGTTGGCATGGTGGAATCAGTCATAAGACATGTTCTGTCTTCTTCACATACATGTGTAATTTTTTTCTGCTTTTTTTTAAAAAAACATTTATTTATCTGAAAGGCAGAGTTAAAGAGAAGCAGAGGCAGATAGAGGGGTCTTCCATCCGCTAATTCACTCCCAAATGGCCACATGGCTGGAGCTGGGCCAATCTGAAGACAGCAGCCAGGAGCTTCTTCCGGGTTTCCCATGCAGGTGCAGGGGCCCAAGGACTTGGGCCATCTTCCACTGCTTTCTAGGCCATGAGCAGGGAGCTGGATTGGAAGTGGAGTAGCCAGGCTTGAACTGGCGCCCATGTGGGATGCCGGCACTGCAGATGGCAGCTTTGCCCGCTGTGCCACAGCGCCAGCCCCCATGTTTAATTTTTTAAGCAAGCAGTTATATGTAGTTATTGTCTAAGGACAATGCAAGGGGTACAGAATGAATGAATTCACATGGTTCTTATAATTGAAAGCCCCACATTATAATGTTTGAGTCAGACGTGCAAACAAATGGCCGCCGTGTATACTGTAGACTCCACAACTGATGGAGGCCCGGACCTGCCTGTCCCCACCGTGGGAAGGAGACCTAGAGAGTCCAGTGTGCAGAGCTCCGTGTTGTGCTGCTGATGTGTTGGGCTCTGCTTCTGGTACCCAGGCATGTGGCAGTGTCTCCCTCAGAGAGAAGCTCAGTTTGTCAGCACCAGGGGCTGCTCTGCCCGTGTTCTTTCTTCTGGACCACTGTGGGGAGTGGAGGTTTGCCCACATCAGATTGAAGTAGGTCAGAACAAAACACAGATCTCATTAACTGCGAAGTCTCTGTGACCTCAGGGCAGGAAACTCATTCCATGTTGAGAGGCTCTAGTGAGAGGCCTGAACTCATTGCACTGCTAGGATACCCATAGGAGACACTCCATTTTTACTATTAACTTTATTTCATTATCATATTCCCAGGGAGGTATTGAAATCCGAAGATTACATTTCATTTTAAATTAATATCCAAAGGCATTAGAGTCAAATTCTCTTGCTACTGTGTGTTGAAATACAAAGAAACCAGGATTTAAAAGTGCTCTGCTCCTTGAGCTGTGACGGGGTTCTTGCTGCTTCTCTAGGCTCTGGGCCCTTCGATAGCTGCGGCCTGGGCTGCTCTTGCTCAGACCTGTGTGGTTCTTTCGGGAGCACCAATACCAGATTGCTGATACGCCTCACTTAGGGAAGTTAGCAGAACATAGGATTTTCAAAACACTTGGGCCCCACACCAGTCTCCTCAAGCTAAAGTCTGTCCCCAGAAACCAGCACGTCATGGTTGGTGCCAAAGAGCAGACTGTGGCCGAGAGAAGGGGCTGGTGGAGGAAAGCTGGTGGGCCTGTGCACTTGGGAGCAGTCTCCTCACTCATCTATCATCTTTTTTTTTTTTTTTTTTTTTTAAGATTTATTTATTTATTTGAAAATCAGAGTTACACAGAGAGAGAAGGAGAGACAGAGAGAGGTCTTCCATCTGCTGGTTCACCCCACAGTGGGCTGTAACGGCCAGAGCTGCGCCAATCTGAAGCCAGGGGCCAGGAGCTTCCTCAGGGTCTCCCATGCGGGTGCAGGGGCCCAAGGATTTGGGCCATCTTCCACTGCTTTCTAGGCCATGAGCAGGGAGCTAGATAAGGAAGTGGAGCAGCCGGGACTCGAACTGGTGCCCATATGGGATGCCGGCACTGTAGGCGGTAGCTTTATCCGCTGCACCACAGCGCCGGCCCCTGATCTTTAATCTTGTGCTCCTTCATAGGAGTAATTCCGGTGAGTCCAGGCCACGCTTCTCTCCTGGGGTTTGTGCGCAGCTCATGGTTTCTGCTGCAGTAACTACTGCATCTCCTCTACTTCAAGAGCTGTTAGAACTAGGTGCATTTTTCTGTTCCTGACCTACATCTTTATTTCCATATTCTTTCTATGTATTCTATTCCCTAAGATTTCAACTTTTATTCCTTAAAAAACAAAACAAAACAAAAAAAACTTCCTTCAGCTAAGTCAGCATTATTGCTTTGTTTGCATTATTCCACTGCTTCTGTTTCCCATCACTCTAGTTCCTCTTTGATTTGCTGAGCCTTTTTTTTTTACTTCTAGAGACAGGATGTTCCAAACCACACCTTTCAAAATTACAATATTTTGTTGAATTTACTTTTCTGCATCAGTGCCTTGAGATAGTATCCAAGTGCATGGTCTTCCTAGTCTTTAGCACTCACCCCACCTCTCAGTGTGATACTCGTATCGGTTCCGACATGTAAGCAGTTTTTTAATCATGAGAACTAAAAATTTTAAGCATCATAAATAGGGACTAGACATGACCAGCGGTTCTTTTGTGTCTGAGGTGGTCAGGGATACATCATTGAGGATCAATTGTGGATTTTCTCCTCTGCATTAATCTGTTCATGCATTTTTGAGAAAACTTGGAATGATCATGTTATATTTTAGTAGCATATTCAATTTAGTTAACCTAATAATATTTCTAGGATTCTTTTGGGGGTATCTTAAGTTTAAACAGCCTGTGTCTTTTTTGCGTCGGCCTGTGTTGTCCTGACTTTGGAATAGTCATACTAGTCTCATAAACTGAATTGGGAACTTTCCCTCTTTTTATATTGCTTTTGGACAATTTGCATGCAAAATAGGTGACCTGGTCCTTGAAAATTTGGTGGCACTCACTTGAAGAGCTGTTTGGTCTTTGTTTTTGTCAGTGAGTCATTGTCATTTTAATATCTATAATAATCATTATGCTATTCAAACTTCTTATTTTTTGTGTTGATTTTGGTGTTTTTCTACTTTGTTTAGAAATATTCATTCCATTTAGATTTTTTTTAATGTTCAGAATGCTTTGTTTTATTTATGTTGTCTTTAAATATTTGCTACTTTTCATACTATTGTTTTTAAAAGGATGTCTCTGTGTTCTCCCTCGTTGGTCTTTCTGGTGTTTTTCCATTCTGTCAGTGTTTATGTGCACCAGCTTTTGGTTTTGGTTGGTCTTGCATGGTGTTGTGGCGCTCTGTCTAATTCACTGACTTCTGTCTGTGTGAAACAGCAGATGAGAGTGATGTCAGATTTCCACTCAGAAATTATACAAGACAGGAATCAATGGAATGACATCTTTAAAATGCTGAAAGAAAACTGTCAGTCCAGAATTTTACATATACAAATAGAGTATCATTCAAAAGTAAGGATGAAATGACGTTGTTTCCAGACAGAGTGTAAGCAGAGAGAACTTGTCACCGGCAGAACTGTGCTGCTCTGCTAAAGGAAATCCTGTAGGAATAAAGGGAAATGATCGCGTGTGGACACCTGATCTGTACATGTCTGAGAACGTTAAATATGTGGTAAAGGTAACATAATTTCATTCTCAGTTTTAAATGTTAAGATGAAAGGGGGAATAAAGAGCAGTTAACGACGAATGGAAACAGATGACAGAATGATAGACTTCAGGGGCCAGTGCTGTAGCATAGTGGGTAAAGCTGCTGCCTGCAGTGCCACCATCCCATATAGATGCCTGTTTGAGTCCTGGCTGCTCCACTTCCAATCCAGCTCTCTGCTGTGGCCTGGGAGAGCCGTAGAAGATGTCCCAAGTCCTTAGGCTCCTGCACCCACGTGGGAGACCTGGAAGAAACTCCAGGCTCCTGGCTTCAGATCTGCACAGCTCCAGCCGTTGCAGCCAATTGGGGAATGAACCAGCGGATGGAAAACCTCTCTCTCTCTCTCTCTCTCTCTCTCTCTCTGCCTCTGCCTCTGCCTCTGCCTCTCTGTAACTCAGACTTTCAAGTAAAATAAATAAATAAATTAAAAAAAAAAAAGATGGACTTCAACCCGGTCATGTTGGTAAATACATTAAGTGTAACTGACTTTAATATGCAATTAAAAGACAGAGACCATTGGATTGGATTTTTTTAAATCAAAAATCGATTATATGATGTATACATTAAAATTAAAGATAAATAAAAGTGAATGAAAAAGATGTACCGTGCAAGCACTTGCAACAAGGCTAAACTAGCTGTATTAATATCAGTAAAATAGATTAGAGGACAAGAAATACTCCTGGGGGGGAGGGTTATTTCACGATGACTGAAGGGTCATTTCATCAAGAATACATAGCAATCCAAAGTGCTGATAGCAGAGCTTCAGATATCTGAAGCTAAAACTGATGGAACTGAAAGGTGATACAGGTACGCAGTCCTGGAGATCTTAACACTTAATACTTTCCAGAACAAGCTGAAGAACGTCAGAATGGATATAGAAAACTTGGTCAGCTCGAGGAATCGCAGTTTAGAGCACACTGCCCTGGCCAGATAGCAGCATACACCTGGAGCACTGACCTAGCGGGCGCACGTTGAGCTGTACGGCAGATCTGAATGAACTGAAAAGAACGAACGTGTCCAGTGCGTTTTCTGACTAATAAAATTAGAAATCGGCAGTAATACCCTTAAAGGTCTCAGAATGCTTACAGATTCAACAATAGGTTTCTGAACAGCCCATGTCTAAGGCAAATTATATGGAAATTAGAAATATATTGAATTTGATGAAAATGAAGATACGGTGTATGTAAGTAAATTTGTGGCTTGCAAAGCTAATAAAATCAAGAGCAAATTATGCCAGTGTAGAAGAAGAAAATCGGAATGGAAGTCACTGAAGCACGAAACAGAAAATCAGCGTACTCAACACAATTGATAAATTCTGTATCAGGGTGCTTCCTGCTAATGCAGGCTGCATTGATAGCTGAAGGAATTGGGTTCCTACCACCCACGTGGGGTGTCTGCATTGAGTTCTGGGTGCCCAAGTTTTGGCCCCTGGTCTAAGGCTGTTATCATCCTTTGAAATACATGAAAGTGGTGATGCATTGTAAACAGTGGTGGCTTATCTCCAGCCATGCACTGTTGGTTTAAAGTTAGAACATGAAACACTAACTTTTCATATGAAGGGTGTAATAGGTGGGGGTGGGGAATGATACAGTTATCTCAATACAGAAGAACCATTGACACAAAATTCACCGCTTTTTCGTGACAAAATTTTCTACAAATTAAAATTTAAAGGAACGCCCTCACCATAATAAAGGACATCTGTTTAAAAAATTCAACGCTAATTAACATTTTTAAAATATTATTTATTTGAAAGTCATATTTAGAGGGGGAGAGACAGAGACAGAGAGAGGTCTCCAGATGGCTGCAATAGCTGGAGCTGGGTGGACCTGAAGCCAGGAGCTTCTTCCTTATCTCCCACGTGGGTGCAGGGCCCTAAGCACCTGGGCCATCTTCCTCTGCCTTTCCCAGGCCATCGGCATGGAGCTGGATTTGCGGTGGAACAGCCAGGACACAGACTGGCACCCATATAGAATGCCTGCACTGCAGCCAGCAGCTCTACCTGCTACACCATGACACCGGGCACAATAGCTAATTTCATACTGCGTATTTTTTTGCTGATGTCAAGAATAATACAAGAACGCTGTTGGTACCACACGGGGTGACACTGTGCCCAAGATCCCAGGTAGCATGACGGAAGTGCTCTGTGTCCGTCTGCCTGTACTTTGACAGGTGTGGGTGCAGCTTACTGTATGTACAGTGTATCTCACAGGTGCATTTAGAGTCCCACCAAGGCAGCAGAGGGCAGTGTTAGAGCAGTTCGTCTTGGAGATGTTGGCGCAGCGCGTGCCTCGGGCTTTGCAGAGATCAGGAGTTCTCAACCAGCTATTTGTTCCAGGAGCGCTTGTGTAAGACTGATGCCGAAACTTGGACATTTGTTCTGGAGTTGGAACCACAAGTGACTGTTACCTGTAGCCAGGGTTGAGAACCACAGGCCTAGACTTTGGCCCAGAGAGAGCTTGTCTGCAAATGTGGGTGCGGCTTGAGGCTTGTTCCCCCCGCTCTGGCGACTGAAGCAGTGACTTGATCTTGAAGTGCGCAGTGCTGAGCTGCGCAGAGCGTCCTGGAAGCAGTGCCGTGCAGAGGCAATGGTGCGCTGTTTGTGGAAGTGGTAACGTTTGAGGCCTCCTTGCTGTGGCGGTAGCAGCATGGCCTTCACTCAGAGGAACCCGTGTCTGCGCATTTCCTGATTGTGATGGAATGTTGTTGGAGGATGGGTGCTGGGTGTTGACGGACAGCTCTGGCTGTTTTCAGGTATGAATGGTAAAGGCAACCTGAAGAGATTCAGCACTGAGCAAAAAAAACATGACTGATGGCCGCCACTTCCTGTAGTCTCCTGGTGTGCTCGGCTCTGTTCTGAGCACGGTCTCGCATGGTCCTCACAGTAGCTCTGGATGTGGGCATGGCTCGCTTGTTCCATGGAAGAAGATCTAGACTGGAAGTAGTTCAGAAAACTCCCCAGGGCCACACTGTTAGAGGACTGAGCAGGAATTCATAGTCTGCCAGCCTCCCGCTGTCGTGGCTGGGCATCGGGCAGGGGTGGAGGCTGGTGCTGCTGCTGGCCCTTCACCCCGCGGCTGCCCCTGCTGGGCTCGCCCCCGACTGACCTCTCCCCATCCCCAGACCGCGTCCTCGCTGGTCATTCTCCTGGGGTGGGGTGTGTGTGTGTTGGGGACCCATCATTCCCAGATGTCGCTGAGATTTGATGTGGCATGTATTTAAGCAGGAGTGCTCCCTTGGTGTTGTGCTCTTACCTTTCGTTGGATTTCCCTGTGGCTGTGCCCAACATTCGGTGTGAAAGCAGCCAGAAGGGGCGGCCCTGCTTGCTGTCAGCCTAAGGTGTTTTTCCAAAGGGGCTTTGAGGCCCGTTCACCTTGCAGTGTTCTCTCACGTGACCGCTGGCGTGGCGGGGAGTAGGTAGCACGGCAATTAGCTGTCCTTCTGCTTAGAGTTTACTTCCAGAGGCTAAGTGTTAGTTTGTGTAAGCCAGGCTTATTGTCTGCTGAGGTGCCTTGCCCTGTGGCTGTGTGTTGACGGAGCTTGGCTCCTCAATGTGAGCTACAACTTGTGACTCATTTATTACGGGTCTGGAATCAGTTCCCAACTTGTTAGGTAAAGAAACAAACAGCTCCCTTGTTTTATGAAGTGCTAACAGAAGAAAACTTGCTAATTTCTAATTGTGCTTCTTGCTGCAGCAGTAACCTTAACCTTGGCAGGGAAGCCTTGCAGTCAGTCCCCCGTCCTGGAACAGTTGCATCAGTGCCGCGTTTCCCGGTGACCTTAGCCTGTGCTCGTTCTGAGTGCGTATGCGCTTTCTCATCCTTGTCTAGAATAAGTAACTTACGTGGTAAACACTTAATGAGCTTCTATAAAAAGTTCCCCTGTATCCTTTCGTAATGTAGCAGTGTAAGTGAGGAATAACTGCCTGGGTTCACACGCCCTCAACTCTGGCGTAATCACGATTTCTGAGATTCCAGGTTCTAGCGTGTGACTTGGTTTCCTTCTGAAGAATGTCTTACCCACTTAGCATAGCTCAGAATTCTGCCACCCCCTCTTTTTTTAAAAGGAAGTGAGGTGTGGTTTTGTTTCTGTTTTTGCATTGAATGATTAATCTTGAATAGGCTTTGGCCTGGTGCAGAGTGGAAGGCTAGATTCAGCCCTTGGAGGCCTCCAGTGTCCTTGTGCTCTTCGGAGCGACCGCCCACTTGTCTGCCGCAGCGTTCATCTTGTCTGTTAGCAGTGTGGTGTCCCCAGCGACTGCCCTGTGCACAGTGCTCCTGCTTAAACGAGCACCTGCCAGTGTGCTAACCAGACAGCAGTGCGCTCCATACTCAACAGGCATTCTTTGAAGTAGGCCCTTCATCCCAGTTCTGCAGATAAGGAAACTGGAGGCTCCTTGCTTGGCCCACGGCCACTGGGTTCGTAGCTGGACTGACTGCCTGCTGCCCACTCCACATTCCTGTGCTGTGTCCCAGTTCCTCGGCCAGTCTGTGCTCCTGTCTCCCACCTCTGCTCACTCCCTCCCTGCCCAGAACCACAGCCATGTTGTTCTTCCACTTTATTCCTATCGATTCTTCTCGTGATCTAAACATCATTTCTCCAGGGAGGCTTTCCCAGTGAGTCCCGTGCTGTGTGCTCCCCTGGCTAACCTGAACCGCGGGCTTGGAAAATGACCTCTGTCTGGCATGGAGGTGCACCCGTGTCCCTGAGGAGTTTGGATCTCACATCACATAGAACTGCTGAGGGTCCACTGGTGGTCCTTCCTTGCGACGCCCATGCTAGGTGCTTGTGTTCTCTTTACCCGGTGTCAGCAGCAAGGCCAGTGCATTTGACACTCGCTCTACTTCCACTGGAGGCTGGGTGATGGGCAGCCTGTCCTGCTGGCAGATATATGGCTGGTGAGCTTTGGATACGTTCCCAGTTGGGACCACGACCAGCTTGCCATAAGACTTACCCTCTGTGCTTCTCAAACACGTGGCCCCTTCCAGGACCAACCCTCCATCATGGCCTAACCCTCCATGCTGCTGCACCTCAACCGTCTGTGACAAAGAGTAAGTTGCCTTTCCCCTAAGACCATCCTAACTAGCTTTTAGTAGCGTAAAATGAATTACTAGGGAAATAAAGTTTTAAAAAAAGACTCAGAAAGTTCAAGCCCAAATGTTATTGAAAGAATCCAACTACATGGCCTGCTAGATTGCCAGCTCCTCCTCTTCTCCTGTCCCACAGAAGGCAGTGGCCCCATGCCTCACCTTGGACTGTACTTCCTAGGGGCCGCTGCTGTGGCACAGTGGGCTAAGCCACTGCCTTCAGTGCTGGCATCCCATTTGGCTGTTTGTATCCTGGCAGCTCCACTTCTGATCCAGCTCCCTGCTAATGCACCTGGGAAAGCAGTAGAAGATGGCCCAAGTGTTTGGGCTCCTGCACCCACGTGGGAGACTGATGAAGCTCCTGGCTTTGGCCTAACACGTCTCTGGCTGTTGTGGCCATTTAGGGAGTGAATCAGCAGATGGAAGCTCTCTCACTAATTTTTCCTTTCAAATAAACAAATAAGTAAATCTTTTATTAAAAGGAGAGCCAGTGATTACCAACTAATGCATTCCTCTCTTTTGGCTCCTGTGACACTGAGCCTGTCGGTGGCACCGAGATCCTTGGTGGTCCTGCAGCCGAGCCATGCAGGTCTGGGCTTCCTGCAGGCGTGGGGCTGAGGGGGCTCCCCTCACAGCAGCCGTGCATTTCACTGCTGGGTTGTCTCTGCTCTCAGGCCTTCTTTGAAGCAGACAAAGCTAAGAAATAATAGTTTTGGGGAACAGAACAGTATCATGTGTTCATACTAATATTTTTAATTTAATTGTACAATTAACTTCTTTGAGACTTTTTAGGCGGAAAACCTGGGTTCCTAGTGCTGTAAGGCAGATGTAAAGCAGTGGTCCAGGATAACAGTCCCCACATCTTTCCTCCCATTCTGGTGACTGAAAGTGGTTCTGTGATCTCAGGATGTATCTCTCTAGGGATGGAAAGTCAGAGTAGTATTTTAATTCTTTGCTTTACATACTATTAGTTTAATTGTTTGCTGTAAGTTTTTATAGCTTTGATTTTAAAAATTGTATAACAGTCCTCCAAAATCAGAATTACACAAAATCCATTCCCAGTGTCTGTTCTTGCTGCTTCTGCCCCATCCTCCTCTTCACCCTGTGGGCAACCCTGACTAGCTGTTGAGTTAACCCTTTGTTGTTCCCCCAGTATTTAAAAAAAATGATACTCCTCCTATATAATAGCAGTCACACTTCAGCTGGTTCTGCACTGTCTTTCGTCATTCATCATTGTATCTTGGTCATGGCTTCAAAGCAGTTGATCAGCAGCCACCTCTGAAGCCAGGAACCAGGAGCTTCCTCCAGGTCTCCTGCGTGGTGCAGGGGCCCAAGGACTTGGGTCATCTTCCACTGCTTTCCCAGATCACAGCAGAGAGCTGGATTGGAATAGGAGCAGCCAGGACTCAAACCAGTGCCCATATGGGATACTGGTGCCACAGGCAGAGGGTTAACCTGTTGCGCCACAGTGCCAGCCCCAATTAGTACTATTTTTAATTTTTTATTTTAATTTTAAAAAATTTTATTTAAGGTATACAAATTTTAGGTGTTTCACATATACAGATTTAGGAACCTAGTGATATGTCCCACCCTGCCTTCTCCTTCCTTTCTGAATCCCTCTCAGATCTTTACAATGATCTATTTTCAGTTTACTTCACACTCAGAAGGTTAAGCCTGCGGGTTCCACACTGTGGCATAGTGAGCTAAGCCTCTGCCTGTGGCACTGGAATCCCATATGGGTGCTGGTTCAAGTCCTGGCTGCTCCACTTCCGATTCAGCTCCCAGCTATGGCCTGGAAAGCAGTGGAAGATGACTCAAGTGCTTGGGCTCCTGCACCCATGTGGGAGACCTGGAAGAAGCTCCTGGCTCCTGGCTTTGGATCAGCTCAGTTCTGGCCATTGCAGACATTTGGGGAGTGAACCAGCGGATGGAAGATCTTTCTTTCTGTTTCTCCCTCTGTCTGTAACTACATCTTAAATAAATAAAATCTTTAAAAAATAATTTGTGGGAGAAGTGGAATAAATAAGATGTTTATTTAAAAAAAAAAAAAAAGATTAACCCTACACTAAGTAAAGAGTTCAACAAGTAGTAAAAAGATAGAAGGAAAAAACTAGAACACTGTTCAGGGCTGTAAATAATCGTCAAAGGTCAAAATGTTGATTTTACTCCTATATGTTACATTTTTGGTACGGTACTCTCTTACCACAAATCAGGGAGAACATATGGTATTTGTATTTTGGGGACTGGCTAATTTCAGTAATTATAATGGTTTCTAGTTGCATCCATTTTGTTACAAAAGACAAGATTTCATTCTTTTTTATGGCTTAGTAGTACTCCATGGTGTGTGTGTGTGTATATTTTTTTTTTTTACCATAATGTCTTTATCCTGTCTTCAGTTAATGGGCATCCAGGTTGATTCTATATCTTAGCTATTGTGAATTGAGCTTCTGTAAACATAACTCTTTCATATTTCAGTTTCATTTCCCTTGGGCAAATTCTCAGGAATAGGATTGCTGGATCATTTTCAACTTTCTGGAGTATCTCCGTACTGTCATCCACAATGGCTGGATCAGTTTACATTCCCACCAACAGTGGACCAGGGTACCTTTTTCACCACATCCTTGCCAGTGTTTATTGTTTGCTGATTTCTGTGTGAGATTCTTTCTAACTGCGGTGAGGTAAAACCTTGTTGTGGTTTTGGTTTTGGTTGGAATTTCCCTGATAGCTGTAATCCTGGGCATGTTTTCATTTATCAACCACTTGAATTTCCTCTTTTGAAAAATGCCTGTTCAAGTCCTTTGCCCATTTCTCCATTGGACTGTTTGTTTTCATGTTGTTGACTTTCTTGAACTCTTTATAGATTCTGGATATGAATCCTTTATCAGTTTCATGAATCGCAAGTATTTTCTCCCATTCTGTCAGTTGCCTCTTCCCTTTGTTGAGTGTTTCCTTCGCAGTGCAGAAGCTTCTTAGCTTGATAGCATTCCATTTGTCAATTTTGACTTTGATTGCCTGTGCCTTTGGGGTCTTTTCCAAGAAGTTTTTGTCCATGCCAGTGTCTTGCAGAGTTTCCCCAATGTTCTCTAGTAATCTCATGGTATGTGGTCGTATATTTAGGTCTTTGATCCATTTTGAGTGGATTTTCATGTAAGGTCTAAGGTAGGGGTCTTGCATTGTTCTTCTGCATGTGGAAATCCAGTTTTCCCAGCACCATTTGTTGAAGGACCATCCTTACTCCAGGGATTGATTTTAACCTCTTTGTCAAAGATGAATTGGTTGTAGATGTGTGGATTGGTTTCTGGAGTTTCTGTTGTGTTCCATTGGTTTGTAGGTCTATTTCTGCACCAGTGCCAGGCTGTTTGGATTATAACTGCCTTGTAGTACGTCTTGAACTCTGATATTTTGATGCCTCTGGCCTTGTTTTTGTTGTAAAACATTGCTTTAGTCAGGGTCTCTTGTGTTTCCTTATGAATTTTTGTGCCATTTTTTTTTCTAGATTTGTGAAGAATACCATTGGTATTTTGATTGGGATTGCATTGAATTTGTAAACTGCTTTCAATAGCATGGACATTTTGATGAAAGTGATTAATCTTAGAAGTTCTTTCTCAGCCTTGGTATTGTTTGAGTATACAAAGGCTATTGATTTTTATGTGTTAATTTTATATCCTGCCACTTTACAAAACTCTTCTTAGCTCCAGTAGTCTCTAAGTGGAGTCTTTTGGATCCTCTCTATATAGAATCATGTCATCTGCAACTAGGGATAAT
This sequence comes from Oryctolagus cuniculus, assembly GCF_051225735.1. Lineage (NCBI taxonomy): Eukaryota > Metazoa > Chordata > Mammalia > Lagomorpha > Leporidae > Oryctolagus > Oryctolagus cuniculus. The sequence goes on from NC_142877.1 coordinate 120,569,623, forward strand.
TTGACTTCCTCCTTCCCAATTTGTATCCCTTTGATGTCTTTTTCTTGCCTAATGGCTCTGGCTAAAACTTCCATGATTATATTGAATAGCAGTGATAAAAGTGGGCATGACATCCTTGTCTGCTTCCAAATCTTAGTTGAAATGCTTCCAACTTTTTCCCATTCAATAAGATTTTGGCTGTGGAGTCGTTACAGATTGCTTTGATTATGTTGAGGAATGTTCCTTCTATATTCCATTTGCTTAAGGTTTTCATCATGAAAGGATGTTGTATTTTATCAAATGCTTTCTCTGCATGATGAGATAATCATGTTTTTATTCTTCAGTTTGTCAATGTGATGTGTTGGCTGCAGGGGTCTTCTGTTGTGTCCATATCTTATTTTATTTTATTTTATTTTTATTTTATCTTATTTTATTTATTTGAAAGACTTACAGAGAGAGGTAGAGACAGAGAGAGAGAGAGAGATCTTCCATCTTCTGGTTCACTCCCTAGATGGCCGCAGCAGCTGGAGCTGTGCTGATCTGAAGCCAGGAGCCAGGAGCTTCTTCCGGGTCTCCCACATGGGTGCAGGGGCCCAAGCACTTGGGCCATCTTCTACTGCTTTCCCAGGCCATAGCAGAGAGCTGGATCGGAAGAGGAGCAGCTGGGACTAGAACCAGCACCCATATGGGATCCAGGCGCTTCAGGCTAGAGCTTTAACCCGCTGCACCACAGCGCCAGCCTCTGCAGATGTTTCTCTTGCTTACCCGGGGAATGCAATTCTTCCACTTTTTTTTTTTTATAAGGATTTATTTATTTTATTCAAAAGGCAGAGTTGGGGGGGGGGGGAGGAGGGATGGCGGGGAGGAGAGAGACAGACAGACAGACAGACCTTCCATCCACTGGTTCACTCCCCAGATGGCTGCAACAGCCAGTGCTGGGCCAGGCCGAAGGCAGAGCCAGGAGCTTCATCCAAGTCTTCTATGTGGGTGCAGGAGCCCAAACACTTAGGCCATCTTCTGCTGCTCAGGCCATTATCAGGGAGCTGATTCAGAAGTGGAGTAGCCAGGACTTGAACTGTTTTCCACATGGGACACTGGCACCACAGGCAGAGGCTTAACCTGCTATGCCACAGCACCGGCCCCCTCCTCCACCATGTTGCAGTCCCTAAATTACCACTTTATGTCTCTTTTGAAGTATTATCAGGTTGATATAGATGTTTTGGATAACTGTACAAGCCGTGTTGTAACATTGAGAGAAGAAATTAAAAAGGAAAAACAGACATATTGTGTGTGATCTGTGGTTCTAACCAGGCTGTTGTAAATTTGTGCTCTTCCTCTCCAGGTGAATGAGCTGGATGGCATTCCGTTGATCCTGGACAGCTGCAGAATCGATGACAATAACCCCTGTATCCTTGCATGTGAATCATCACGTACAGGTCACAACCAGGGGCCTTGGCCCACATAGTTGACTAGCCTGCTTGCCTGTTCCTAATAGCCAAGCCACTTTCTCAAAGCTGAGGTGTTAGAATAGCTCTGTAACCGTTGCAGTATACTAAGTTAAATTTTTTGTGGCAGTTGGGACATTCTCAGCCAGCATGGCAGTAACACGTGCCGTTCATTCAAGGCGCCTGTGCTGTGTGTGCCTCCTTGGGGTGTGAGCATGGCACACTAATGACTTCAGGGACCTAGGGCTGCAGTCCTTGGGAGGGGCTGTGCTCACAGCGTGGAAGCCTAGGAGAGGCATTTCAGTGGCTTCGAATTCTGCACTTGCAGGCCCTGTCCTCCTGCCCCCGTACTGCAGCTGGGGGCTCGAGTTCTGCGCCTTCCTGGGTTGGCCGCCCTTGCTGGAAGGCACTCTTTTCCCACCATGTCACTAAGTGGTTGTGTGTATGAAGCTGACCTGGTACGTCAGTGAGTAACCAGGGTCCTAGCACAACCTGCTTACTTCTGAGATGAAACCAACTGTTTGACTTCCATGGTGAGAGCCAGACTCAGTCTCGTCTTTTGCCCTGGTCACACTGCATGCTGGGGGTCTGAGTAGGCCTTGTGAGGGTTTCAGAGTGTGGCCAGTAGGAGGCATTGAGGAGGTGGAGGAGGTGGGGGGGGGGCAGGGCATTTAAAATCAGTGCCCTTAGGATAGCCTGCATTGCGGAGAGAGCAGGAGATGATGAGAAGCACATGTGTCAAAGTAAGTAGACTGAAAAATGCTTGTTTGTATTAAAAATGTTCACACTTTTCTGATTAGTAACAGGAAAAGGAATCCTTTAAGGTTACAGTAGTCCATACGACCAGTCAGGAAAGGCAGATAGCCCAGCAGCCTCTGCGGGGTGAGTCAGCTCAGTGCGTGGCGTTGTTGCCAGTCGCTGCAGCCTGTGTTTAGTAGAATTTGGACAGTTTTTAGGCCCCCAAGAAAAAAAGAAAGCAGTACAAGAATGTTCAGGTACAATTGTAGATGTCGCATTTCTCAATGAAAAAAAATGCTGTAAAAAAAATCAACAGTTTACACTTACGTTCTCTGAATGGACCTTCTGGTGAAGAGTTTTCATCACTAATCATTTGGCAATGGCCAGAAACTAAAAGGCTGCTGGACACAGGCATGCTGCTGGTCTGTGGACGCGCCACGTGTGGTCCATGCTCAGGCGCCTGTCACTTGCTGATCTGTGGACATGCCACGCGTGGTCCGTGCTCAGGCGCCTGTCACTTGCTGATCTGTGGACACGCCACGCGTGGTCCGTGCTCAGGCGCCTGTCACTTGCTGATCTGTGGACACGCCATGCGTGGTCCGTGCTCAGGCGCCTGTCACTTGCTGATCTGTGGACCTGCCACGCGTGGTCCGTGCTCAGGCGCCTGTCACTTGCTGATCTGTGGACACGCCATGCGTGGTCCGTGCTCAGGCGCCTGTCAGTTGCTGATCCGTGGACATGCCACGCGTGGTCCGTGCTCAGGCGCCTGTCACTTGCTGATCTGTGGACACGCCATGCGTGGTCCGTGCTCAGGCGCCTGTCACTTGCTGATCCGTGGACATGCCACGCGTGGTCCGTGCTCAGGTGCCTGTCACTTGCTGATCTGTGGACACGCCATGCGTGGTCCGTGCTCAGGCGCCTGTCACTTGCTGATCCGTGGACACGCCACGCGTGGTCTGTGCTCAGGCGCCTGTCACTTGCTGATCTGTGGACACGCCACACGTGGTCCGTGCTCAGGCGCCTGTCACTTGCTGATCTGTGGACACACCATGCGTGGTCCGTGCTCAGGCGCCTGTCAGTTGCTGATCCGTGGACACGCCACGCGTGGTCTGCGCTCAGGTGCCTGTCACTTGCTGATCTGTGGACATGCCACACGTGGTCCATACTCCAGCACCTATCGCTGTCCACCCGGCCAGGTGTTCATTCACTCACTCACATCTTCTCTTTGAGACAGCACTTCTGTTTCAGCAGACAGTTCCTCAGTCCTTGTTCTGTGTTTCCGCCAACACCTTAGTTCATCCTGATGACCACCAGGATGCAGGTACTGTTGTCGTCATCACCATTTTGTAATGAGGAACTACACTGAGTCTAATGACTTGGCATCAGGTCAGAGCCAGAGCTGGGACTTGTGAGTGCCCAGTGCCTAGCTGCCTTGTTTGGCCTTCATACAGGTCACTGGGTGGGGACAGAACATGCACAGAGAAACCATGGTAACACGTTCATACAGTGAAGAAATTATTCAGAGCTCCTAACTTTAAATGAAAATGCACACTAATGGAGCGTGGCAGGCTCCTTGAGAATACTCGGAATCATTAAGTGATAAGATGTTACAGTTGTGTTTAGTGGTAGATGTCCTCACTAATTCCTTGGCATTTTGTGTATTGAGACTCAGATTTTAAAGGCATATAAAATATGTATAATAAGAAATACATACAGAAAATCAGAGCAAAAAGAGAGTGATGATTGGTCAGCAGTGAGGAAACATGCCCCTCGAGGTTTGCTTTTTAAATACAGACCATAGATTAGAATCTGGCCTTCCGAGAACCAGCGGGCTGGGCACGCGATGCCAGTGACAGCGTTTACCTCGTGGGAGGGCCCCTTCCGCGCTGTGATTCTGCTCCTGCTCACTGGGAGGGTTTCTGAACAGTCACTTGGCGCCGTAATCCCACTCCTCAGCTCCCCGTGAGAGAGCATTGTCTCTGCCTCCACTTTGCTCACTTTGTGGTTTACTCTCAACTGGCATTTTGTTTGCCATGTGCTTGGCTGCTGTTGCTTGGTTTAACAGTACTGACCTTGCCTGTCTGCTGTGTGGTGCACATGTCCAGCTCTGTGCACCACGTCCTGCCTCCACTGAAGGCTGCATGGCCACTCCCTGTTGCCCACACGGCTTCTGAGGAGGCTGAGCACCTTCCAAGATGTGTGTTTGCAATTTGAATTTGTGTGTGCGTGTGCACACAGTGTGTCTGATCGAACCTTTTCCCGTTTTTCCATTGAGCTACCTCTACCATTTGTTTTGTAACAGATCTTTATGTTCTAGATGGACCCTCTTTGCCAGCTCCAGGTGTTCCTGCTATTTTCTTTTAGCCACATTGCTATGTATTTGGTTGTTTGCTGTGTTTCTTTTGAGTAGCAGAAGTTCTTAGCCTTCCGCCTGATGGCTGGCATTGTTTTACATGTGTGTCTTGTTTGGAAATATTTCCGTCTCCCAAAGTCGTAATAGTCTGAAAATTATTTTGTAGCTTTACCTTTTACAATTCATTTATAAAGTGAATTTAGGTGCCGATAGGTAGCCCCATCACCATTTGAGGGTAACCCTCTTTATCTGTAAAAACTGTTTTCCCATAGTATCAGTGTAGCTACCTAACTTACTTTGTGTTAGCATTCACGTAGGTCTTGATCACTCTCCAGGGGTGGGGAGTCTGGCCCGCAGGCCATAGAAGGCCGGTAAATCATTTCTTCTGGCCCCGCCAAGGCAACCACAGTGTTTGTGGTTGCCCACAAATGATGTTCTCAGTATCCCAGTGGCCCTTGGGAGCTAAGACTCCTACCTCTGTTCTAGACTGAGTTCCTTGAGCCTTGCGGGCAGGGTCCCTGGTCTTCATCTCAGTGATGACACGCTGGTGGACGCCCCAAGTGCTTGCTGCATGGGAGGACGAGCAGCGGGTTCGTGCGTCTGTGTCTGTGCAGGTGTGGGTGGGTGCGTGTGGGCGTGTGTACTTAATTATTTTGGAGGCAGGGTAGCTCTCAGCTCAAGAGAAATTTCTCCATGTTTTTTGGCTCTTTAGTAAATTAAGTATTCATGATTTAGCAGTGATATTGTTTTACATTTGGTTTGTTTAACCCGTTCTTTTAATAATTAATTGCAGGCAAGCTTTAATGAAGTATAATTTAAATTTTGTGTTAAGGAACTGGAGATGTTTCAGATAATGCTTAGATGAGGAGTCACTGCAGCTGGTGAATTTCTCTGTAGATAAACTGGTCTTGTCCCTGGACGTGAGCACACTCCATGATAGAGTGGGACCCGGGATACCTTGGGCCTGTGGTGGTTCCCTGTGGGGAACCTGCAGACAAGACTGTAAAAGTCAACCTTTCTCGGCCGCCTGGTGATGGGGACTCCAGGCTGGCCTATCCGATTCAGCTGGAACTGAGACGGCCCTCAGTGGGACGGGCTGGAAGGTTTCCTGGTGCAGTTCTTGGAAGTAGCTTACAGGGACCACAGGGATCTCCAGTTCCTGGGGCTGGAGGGCACCCCCGCTGCTGCTGCTTCAGGAACTGGAGCCCAGCTGTTCACTCACCCCACTCACTTCTGGGTCACCCACAGTAATGACATAGGAGCCGATGCCATCGGAAAATTCCAGCTCCACTACCACAGAGTCCCTTTCTCATTTGTCAGTGTGTTGTGGCAAGTGGGGGTTTTGTTGTTGTTGTTTCCAAATAGAAACAGCTGAACTTTATTTGAAGTGTTTTTCTTTCATTCTTTTTTGATCTGTGTTTTGATGGGTTGTCCTTGATGTGGGCTTCTTTTTTATATTGTTTTTATTGGGGGAGATGAGTCGGACAGGGAGAGGTTGAAAATCCCAGCTGGGTTCTTCTGCGTTTCTTCTGTGTTTCTGTTTTTCCCTCCCTCTTTCCCTCCCTCCCTCCCTCCCTTCCTCCCTTCCTTCCTTCCTTCCAGACCTCATCAATAAATAAAATTCACTTTAATACAAAAATGCAAGAGTTTATAGGAATAACGATCAAGCTGTATTTTCCCCTGTTTACTGTCTTGAGAATTGTGGTGCTGTGGTAAGAGCACTGGCACCATCCCAGGCTGGGGAAGCTGTAACTGGTGCCACCAAGCACCCTCCTCCTGAACCGTACACACAGGCGCGGAGCCACTCAGCGTGAGATGCAGAGGACCTGTTCGATCCAGCATCTCTGGTATCTTAGCAACAGCTCCTGGCTGGCAGCTGGAAACTGAAGGAATCGGACATACTGGGGTGGGTGAGTGCTCACGGAAGTGCCTGCTGACTCTTGTTCAGTGTTTAGGCAAATAGAACTGTTACAGAACGAGACCACACAATTCAGTATCTCAGTCCTGCTCCTTTAGGTGTGTCTGCTCAGTTTGGTGTCCCTGAAGGCAGTGGTTGGCACTGGGTTGCGGCAGTGTGCAGGCTGGTGTGCGGCTTGGCATGGCCTTGGGGTGGTGTTAAATGAACGCTTCCAGGTGTGTGGGGGTGCACTCTGTGAATCCCCCCATCCACCTTGGGCTTCTGGGGTCCTGCGCTGGAGCCAGGCCTTTGCTCTCGTCTGCTGGGCCTGGTTAATGCAGTTTACCTGGCCTGAGGGTAAGACTGCCTTCAGAGATTCCAGTCTGCTGCTTGCTGGGCTGAGGTGCTCGGTTCGAGCCGTTAGGACAGCGTTTTCTGATCTGAAGGCGGCTGCTTCGTCCTCCATGTCACTAGCTCAGAGCAGACCTGGCGCAGCAGTCCCCACGTGGGCAGCGTGGTGAGTGCCTTGTGGAGTGGCTTCCTTGGATTTCTTGTCTGGCTCTGACGTGGCAGTATTTTCCTAAGTTTACTTCGCAGTGGTTGCTGTTCATGTTTTAAGGACCACCATGTGAAATTCATTTGAAAACTCAACAGAACTTTATAGCCTTGATCCATATTCCTGCGGGTCTGCGCCCTGTGGCAGAGTGCGTGTGGCCCCAGCTTCCGCTCCCGCAGTCAGGCAGCGTGTTCGCGGGCTCGTCACCCTGCACTCCTCGTGTGTCCTCTGCACACACAGGGCACAGCAGAGCGCTTCCGAGCTCCTGCCTTTGTGTTTCAGAAGTTTCACACGTGAGCTCCAGGGCTGGCCGTGGGGTCACACGCCTGGCTGCCGCCCTGCAGCGGCGTCCTGTGAGCACTTCATCTTGAGGAGCACGCTGATTCCAGTGAGCGGGTCATTGCAGAGTCTTGGGCATTTTAATTTTTTTTAGATTTATTTATATGAAAGGCAGAGCGACTGAACAAGAGAGAGATGGATCTTCCATGTGCTGGTTCATTTTCCAGTCACAGCAGCCAGGGCTGGGGCCAGTGCTAGCAGCCTGGAACCTCATGCAGACCTCTCACGTGGGCAGCAAGGCCCGAGTATTTGGGCCGTCTTCTGCTGCCTTCCCAGAGGCATCTAGCAGGAAGCTGGATTGGAAGCAGAGCAGCCAGCACTCTGATATGGGATGCCAGCGTCACAAGCTGCAGTTACGACCCTGGCCCTTTGGACTCCTTTTTAAATCACAGTCAGTTTGGGGCCAGAGTCATAGCTTACTGGGTAAACGCGCTGCCTGAAGTGCCAGCATCCCGTATGGGAACTGGTTCGTGTTCTGCTTCCCATCCAGATCTCTGCTAATGGCCTGAGAAGAGCAGCAGAAGATGGCCCAAGTGTTTGTGCCCATGCCACCCTACGTGGGAGATCTGGAAGGAACTCTTGGCCCCTGGCTTCGGCCTGGCCCAGCCTCAGCTGTTTAGTTTGATTTACTTTCAGTTTATTTGAAAGAGAAATCTTAATAGATGGCTGTTGCAGCCATCTGGAGAGTGAACCTGGGAATGGAAGCTCTCTGTCTATCCCTCTGTCTCTGTAACTCTGTGAAGTAATTAAATAAATCTTTTTCAAACAAAAAAAAAAATCTCACCAAGCTCAGAGTTTACTTTCTCAAGGAAACCCTTTTAGAGGTTGATAATTACTTCTCCCTTCTGTCCCCAGACGGCTTTTCCAGGCTCCATCACTGCTGACTCGTCATGTTTGACTCCGTCACTCGGGCAGGTCCATGATGCTAGCCATCCCCAAGGAGGAAGGCTTGCCTTGGGAGGTCACGTCACGTGTCCCCAGGGCGGAGACTGCCTTCGCCGAGCTGCCTGTGCGCAGTGTTACATAGATGTGTATGTTTTCTTACAGTTACTCATTTCCCATTTTTTCTTTTCTCATTACCTTTCTTTGTGAAAAGCAGCTGTGACTTTTGGCTATGTTTAAGAAGTTAATAAATAACTCTTTTATTGCCATATTTAAATAGTGTTGCCACACAGAATCTATATTTTGTGAGGGACTTCAAAGAGCAGGTGGCTGGAGTTTGCGGGGGAGCAGATGTTTCAGGTGACCCTGACCAACTGTCCGCACGCTCGCCTGAAGTGACCTTGGTCAGATTTAGCAATGGCAGCAAGACCTGGTCACAACATCGGTGTGCCACAACCACTCAGCACTGTTAAATAGTAACTCCTGGCTGTTTTATTTTGAGGCTGTCATTCTTAGCAAGAATTATTATATTCTAAGACCAGCACAGTAAAACAATCTACGGGCATGTTTGATTCGTGAAGGATTCTGTGAAGGCTCCTGCCTGCCGAGTTCAGGGACGTGCTGCTCCCGACACCCGTCACAGTCTCACTGAGGAGCCAGGGTGAGGGGCTGCAAACACCTAACCCCGAGCGGCACGGCTCTCGCGTTTATGTCCCATGGCAAATGGCTGGACTCCGAGGACGCTGGGGGGAGCTGGGACGCCCGCTTTTCTGCAGGAGAGCCTGGTGGGCCGGGCGGGGAGGGCTCCTGGGGCTTCCTTAGCTCCCTGGCTGTCTGGATCCACGTCACCCTCCATTGGTGATGATTCTAGTGCAGAAACCAGAGCGATCAAAGGAACTTTCGGCTGTTCTTCCACCTCTCTTCCTTGGTCTGCAAGTCTTCTCACTGAGCTGGAGATGAAATGCTTGTGACCTGTGGGGGGCAGGGGAGGGTTGCTGTGAGCTCCAGCTGTGGCCGTGAAGTTGGTTTGCCTCCGTCCCAACAATGGCAGTTGGGTTTTCTGTGTTGCGGGGGATGACTGAGGAATGGACAGCCCTTTGGGTTCACTGGGCGAGCTGCAAACTGGCCTCCGTGCTGTGAAACCGCTCATCAATGGACAGAGCCGGGGAGAAGCGTGAGGTGGAGCTGCATCCCATTGTGTGCAGCGAGGACCCAGACCTCTGGGGATGATCACATAGTATGACAAGCCCTCCTTTAAAGTGAGTCTTGCCCTCAGGGGACAGTGTGTGGGAGTGCTCTCTGCCCGGTGGGCCTGTGAACTGCACTTAGTAAATCTCCCACACTTGAAGTCAGTTCAGTCATCACATGACTTTGAAAAGCTGTATTTTGAAACATGCATCCCAGGGCTGGCGCTGTGGCACAGTGGGTTAAAGCCCCAGCCTGCAGTGCCTGCATCCCATATGGGTGCTAGTTTGAGACCCGGCTGCTCCACTTCCCATCCAGCTCTCTGCTATGGCCTAGGAAAGCAGTAGAAGATGGCCCAAGTGCTTGGGCCCCTGCACCCACTTGGGAGACTTGGAGGAAGCTCCTGGCTCCTGGCTTTGGATCGGTGCAGCTCCAGCCATGTGGCCATCTGGGAAGTGAACCAGCGGTTGAAAGACATTCTCCCTCCCTCTCTCTCCCTCCCTCCCTCCCTCCCTCGCCCTCTTCTCTCTCTGTGTAACTCTGGCTTTCAGATAAATAAATAAATCTTTTAAAAATTTTACATAAGACAAAGAAGGACATTAATTAATAAAAAATCAGAAGAGCTAGAAGATACATGCCTGTTAACAGACCATGAAAATCTGTGGAATGAAACAGACTGAATGAAGAATTACAGTTCAGTAGTAGTGGCTGGGAATTTCAGTACCCCATCTTCATACTGGATAGAACGGCCGGACCGGAAACAGGATTTACACAGAACTGACAGACACAGGAGATCCTGCCCAGTAGCAGCCTGTGCAGGGGGCATTTTCCAGAGGAAGCCGTAGCTTAGGCCGTACATTCTCAGGAGGTGTCCAAAGGGAAATACCACACAAAGTACCCGCTCTGGCCATAACAGGGTGGTGAGAGCAGTCAGCAACAAATCATACTGGAGAATTCACAGATTTTGAATATTAAACAACCAAAATAACAAGAAATTAGAAGGGAAATTAGAAAATATTTAGAGACTAGTGAAAATAAAAACATCAGACCAAAATTTAGTAGACACAGCAGTAGTACTTCTAAGGGGGAAGTTTAAGAAATATTTACATTTAAAAACGGGATGTGTGTGTTGTGGCACGGTGGATTAAGTTGCCACGTTGGGTGCCTACACCTACTGGATCTCATTCATGTCTCGGCCCTTCTGCTTCCGATCAGTACATCTGGAAAAGCAGCAGGTAGTGGTACGAGTGTTTGCGTCCCTGCCACGTGGGAGGCCCAGGTGGAGATTCAGGCCTGGCTCGGTCTGGCCCGGGTTGCGCTGTTCCTGCTGTTGGGGAGTGAGCAGCACACGCAGCTTCCTCCCGGTCGCTCTGCATTTGAAATAAGAGAAAAGCTAGAGAGCTGTCAACCCCTGACTCAACAAAGATTGAATGAAACCCAGAGCTAGCAGATGGAAGGTATTGAAGAATAAAGCAGAGGTGAAGTAGGGAAAAATGAAACAAAAAATTGGCCCTTTTAAAACATCAAGAAATTTGTGCAGGTTATAAGTAAATAAGTTAAGGGGAAAATACTCTTAGTAAAAGTGGAAATGGGAGATTACGACTGTCCCCGTGCACGTAAGGACTGTAACCGCGCTGTGCCTGTGCGCTGGGCGAAATAAGTAGCTAAGAGCTGGAAAAACTGCCAAGACACTGAACATCGCCGGTCTGGGCAGACTCCCAGGTAAGGGTGTTGAACTCCGCAATCAGAAATCTCCCATTGAAGAAAGGCCTCGAGGTGTTGGCTTCAGTAGTGGGGTGATTTTTGTTTGTTTTTTTTTGTTTTTAATTTAATTGGAAGGCAGAGAGGATGGGAGAGAATCTTCCTCTTCCATCCACTGGTCCACTCCCCAGATGGCCACAACATCTGGAGCTGAGCTGATCTGAAGCCAGGAGCCAGGAGCTTCCTCTGAGTCTCACACTCAGAGGAAGTGTGAGACTCAGAGGCAGTGGCCCACACAAGGGGCCGTCTTCCACTGCTTTCCCAGGCCATAGCAGAGAGCTGGATCAAAAGTAGAGCAGCCAGGACTTGAACTGGCGCCCATATGGGATGTTGGCACTGCAGGCGGCGGCCCAGTAGTGATTTCTACCAAACGTCTAGAGAACACACACCAGTCCTCATGCTGTTCGGGAGGGAATCCTTGCTAACTGACGTACTGTGAGTTCAGCAGTATCCTGACAGGGACCCAGGCAACGAGAACTCGTGAGAAAAGGAAGCTACAGGCTGCTATCCCGTATGAGCAGTGACATGAAGTCCTTCACAAAAACAGGCGTGAACTGATTCAGTGGTGTCTGCGAAAGACTGTGCAGTGTAACCCAGTGGAGTTGCTGCCCTGCGAGGACGGTTTACCACCAGAGACGATCAGTACAGTTCTCATGTCAGTGCAGCGAAGGGAAGAAGTACATAGTCAGTGCACTGGATGCAGAGGAGGCATCTGATAAAATCCCACAGCCTTTACCGGAACCCAGTGACACTGCCTCCGCGTGGGAAAAGCAGAAATGAGATATCCACAGCGAGCGGCACGCTCAGTGCTGAAAGACTGAACAAGGTAAAGTTGCCTGCCGTCCCCACTTCTCCATCAGGACCTCCTGCTTGGGTGGCCGGGGCTCAAGGACGTGGGCCGTTTTCTGCTACTTTTCCAGGTGCATAGCAGGGGGCTGGATCAGAAGTGGAACAGCTGGGACTTCACCAGTGCTCTGTGGGGTGCTGCGGCTGCAGGTGGCGGCTTCGCCCACTGTGTCTTAATGCCAGCCCTGCTCTCCACTCGTGTGCAGTGTCGTATTGAGAGTTACAGCCAAAGCTGGAAAACAAGGGTTGGGAAAGGGCATCCAAGTTGGAAAGGAAGGAGTGAGATCTCTCTTTGTATCTTAGAAAATGAAAGACACAGCCTGGCAAGCTCGATACATCGCCGGGAATCCTTGTTCTTCCAGCATCTCACTCGTGCCTCCTGATTGGGCATCTTTGCCTCCCTGCACACAGCTGCCAGAGACAGCCGCCTGATTTTTCTGCTTCAGCTTGGTCAGTGGATTCCCGTTGTGTCGGAACCCAATCCAGAGTCTTTCCTGTAGCCTGAGAGCTCTCCAGAGCTGACGCTGACTCACCTCAGCCTCGGTTCACACCGCCCACACTCTGCTTCCTCCGTGTGTCCGTGCTGGACGCTGCTGCATGGCCTGCTGCCCTCTCTGCAGCCCTGGGACTCTGCTCTCCAAATGATTGCTCCCCGCCCGGCCCGTTCTAAATTTGGGAGGTAGACAGCTTGACCCACAGCCAGGATCCTAATCCAGGTCACCAGTAGGTGGCAGGAACCCAGTGTATGTGAGCATCACTGCTCCCATCCAGCGTCTTCGTTAGCAAGCAGCTGGAGCCAGGAGCCAAGCGCAGGGCATCAGTGCTGGGCCGAGTGCCCCAGCTGACCGCATTGTATCTGTGAGGTGCTGCCTCCAGCGCTCATTCCTCAGGCCTTCCTCGAGTGCCTCCGGCTAGTTGGTGGCTCTGCATTTCCTGTCTCAGAATTCAGGTGTTCTTTCTGGTTTGGTGCCTGCCTCTGCACTGGGATGGAAATGTCACAAGTGCGGCTGGTTCTGTTAGCTGGCATGTCCCCAGCGTTGAGCATAATACCCCCATAGTCATTCATGAATGGACTCATTCAGATGTGTGATGAACAATTTACGCTTCTGTTTATATCTAAATGTCTTGTTCCAAGTCCAGTGTCAAGATCAAAAGTCGTACTGTTCATGGACGGGGGAAAACATGTTAAAGTATTAAATTTCTGTAACTGAATGAATTTTACTCTGAAAGCAAGATGTCCAGTACTTCAGAAAATTTAAGAAGAGATAGTTGTGGCCGGCGCTGTGGCTCAATAGGCTAATCCTCCGCCTGCGGCACCGGCACACCGGGTTCTAGTCCCAGTTGGGGCACCGGATTCTGTCCCGGTTGCCCATCTTCCAGGCCAGCTCTCTGCCGTGGCCCGGGAGTGCAGTGGAGGATGGCCCAGGTGCTTGGGCCCTGCACCCCATGGGAGACCAGGAGAAGCACCTGGCTCCTGCCTTCGGATCAGCGCGGTGCGCCGGCCACGGCGGCCATTGGAGGGTGAACCAGCGGTAAAAGGAAGACCTTTCTCTTTGTCTCTCTCTCTCTCTCACTGTCCACTCTGCCTGTCAAAAAATAAAAATAATAACAATAATAAAAAAGAGATAGTTGCTTCTAGGAAGCATTTCAGAAGCTAAGGCCGCCATAACCAACTTAGCATTTAAATACCCTAAAGTGTAAGTGGTTTTTATTTCCAGTTAATGCTGGAGTTAACGTGCATATTGTGGATTTCTCCTGAAGGTGGTCCTGACTTAAGGATCGCGGCAGTGCTCTGCCTGTGCTGGCCGGCAGTGAGCATTGTCGCTCTCTGTGTGGAGGAGACCGGTCAGACGCCGTGTGCTTCTTGAGCTGCTGACCACTCATGGGAGCACACAGTGCAGTGTGGGAAGCGCCACTCCCTGTGTCTGCCCCACGGTGCTGGGGAGAGCCGTCAGGGAAACACGCCTGGCTGTGCCTGCCGACTTCCTGGGCAGGGCGTGAAGAGGCGAGTTGGCACGGCTGTGGTGCCACGGACTGGGCATCCCCGGGGCACTGGTGATTTCCCATCAGAAGCAGTAGCACCAGACGCTCTTTCTGACCACGTACAGGACAGGGAGCTTGCGACTGTCGCCTGCTGTGTCTCATGGTGAAGTCTGGCAGAAGCTTCACCCCGTGTTTTCTCCGTTTAATCCGTTGCAGTTCAGAACTGGTGTTGACCCTTGGCTGTATTGTATTACCTCTGAAATGTGGTGAGTGCTCAGCCCACACTCATCTATACCTTAGATGGTTTATTTGCATTTTTTACTCCAACTTCTTGCTTCACTCTAAGCTGTTAGCTTATCAGCCGACTCCAAAGGTGCTTTGTTACCTTTGGGGACTTCTTGAAGAGAAAGGAGCTCCTTTGTGGGTCCTCACCTTGATTTGTGGGCGCAGTGCTGGAAGCAGCATGTCTGAACGGCCTAGGAGAGGTGCTGGAGCTGGGCTGCCTGCACCGGTCAGCGCTGCGTGAGCCGCCTGGCCGGGAACGAGTCAGCTGGCCGCCTGCCGTTGGTGCCTCCTCTGTGGAATGGAAACAACGTGAGGTTTCCTGAATCCTCTCCTGAGTGTAGGATGACCTCTGCCACACTGTGTCCAGGTAGCTATTGCTAAAGTGTTGCTGTTGCCAGTAACACTGCAGATCACTGACCATTCCATCTCCGTGCTTTTTGTTTTTTTGTTTGTTTGTTTGTTTGTTTTAATTTCACAGGTAGAGTTAGAGAGAGAGACAGAGAGAAAGGTCTTCCTTCTGTTGGTTCACTCCCAAATGGCCACTATGGCTGGCACTGCCCGGATCTGAAGCCAGGAGCCAGGTGCTTCCTCCTGGTCTCCCATGCAGGTGCAGGGCCCAAGCACTTGGGCCATCCTCCACTGCCCTCCCGGGCTACAGCAGAGAGCTGGCCTGGAAGAGGAACAACCGGGACTAGAACTGGCACCCATATGGGATGCTGGCGCCGCGGGTGGAGGATTACCAAGTGAGCCACAGCGCTGGCCCCCATCTTCATTCTTGGCTCATGAGATACTTAAATTAATCTCTCTGCAGAGCTCTGCACACACTGAAGATGGCAGTGTGTCTGCGGTGGGAATGCTACCTGAGGAGGGGTCCCAGGGGTCAGGGGCTTTATAAACGACCTCTTGGCCTGGAGTGCTGCCAGTCTGCTGTGCCTGCCTGGGCTCGCTCAGAACCCCTGTGGGGTCAGAGGCCCCTCCTGCTGCCGTATTGCCAGAGGCTCTGCCAGGGCACTACCCACAGCATCCCTGGATCTTTGGAGGCTTACTGGCCCCAGGTTGCCCCCTGCCATATGCCTGCGTGTGTGTATTAGACAGCATCTCAGCCCAGGTCCAGCGGACTGGGGCACCATGAGCTGGGGCCTCGCTGGGGCCAGCAGTCTGCTGGACACGTCATATGCAGTGGCTCCCAGAGTCCCCAGGTGATACTGGAGTGCTGCCCCAGGTACAAGTGGAAGCACTCTGCTGCCCAGAGCCTGGGGTGTGGTTTAAGTTAGAAGTGGTATCGGTTGTTCTGGATCTGGAAACCTGTTGTGTTAGATAGGGGTGCCAGACTGTACAGAGCAGTTCTGATTTAAAACTGTTGAAAATGTCTTACACTGCTAAAACCCAAAATGCTTCATATGTGCCGATTTCGTCGGTCACCGGGGAAGAACAGCAAGGTGGTGGCCCTTCCTCCTGTAGAGGCCATAGCCCTGCTAACCAGCACCACCCCAGGGGTCCTCACTCCCCCAGGGAGAACCTCCCTTTCCCCACCCACGCCCCTGAGACCACCGTGCTCACTGTGGGGGGCAGCAGCCGGGCGAAGAGCTCCCAGCTAGACACTGTGGGAAGCAGACAGGCAGGCTGGGGGCCAAACAAGATGGAGCGCCTGGGGGAGAAAAGCATCCGAACACCGCTGCTCTTCCGCAGCGCATGGCATCCCGCACGAGCCAGCGCCACGTCCAGATGCCGGGAACGCTCACTGCCCGTCTGCTCCAACGACTCCTTGTTCTCAACACCACTCCCATCACTGGTTCAGCTGCACCTCTCCTCCTCGGAAGTGGGGAGGAAGCCTTCGCGTCACTGTCCTGACGCTGGGGCTGCGGGGCCTGGCGCAGGAACCAGCTGTGTGCACATGTACCGCAAACCACCCATTTTGGCTCCTTATTCCTTCTCTAAATTGTTAGTCTATTTGGTATCTAATTTCCCTCTGCGTTCCTGTGTTTTAATACAAGGGAACATCTGTGCTTCCAGGATTTTGGTACAGTGCTGCACAGTCTGTTGTCTTAACAGTATTTAAAAATCAAAGCCAGGAGTATGTATGCCCTCCAATTAACTGCTGGCTAACTGCCATCACTGAAAGTGGTTTTAAAAACAACACACTGGGAGTCGGTGCTGTGGCACAGCAGGTAAAGCTGCTTCCTGCAGTGCCGGCATCCCATATGCGTGCCGGTTCAAGTCCCAGTTGCTCCACTTCGATCCAGCTCCCTGCTATGGCCTGGGAAAGCAGAAGATGGCCCCAGTTCTTGGGCCCCTGCACCTGCGTGGGAGACCCAGAAGAAGCTCCTGGCTCCTGGTTTTGGACCGGCCCAGCTCCAGATGTTCAGAGGAGCAGGCAGCACTTGCTGCGAGCCAGGTCGGCTAGTGGTAGCCATGGGACGACGCCGAGCGTCCCCCAGCAGCCACGGTGGTCACACGCTTCCCGCTGCAAAAGCCTCTGCAGCCAGTGGGTGCTGTGCTAGCAGGTACCTCACATGCGCTGGGTTTTCGTGGTGCCGGAGTCAATGGCACTGAAACTAATTTTGTACGTTGCGTGCTCTGGAACCATTTTAGTCACCACTTCAAAGCACATCCCTGGAATGTCACATGCTCCGTGCATCCCTTGCCTTCGTGAGCTTGCTGTTTAAACGTATATCCTGGAAGCCAAAATTAACTCACATAGTACTCAGGTAGTATAGATATGTTATGTATAAAGCACATCTATGCATGTTTCCTGAAAAGTCAGTAAAACCCTTTTACTATATTTTTGAATTGTTCTAATTTAAATAACGCAATTTTTTACTAATTTAAATAATTAATAATTTAAATAATGTAAATTTTCAAAGGTATTAGCACCTTTGAAAAGAAATTATTTATTCATTTTGAAAGAGAAGGGGTGGGGCTGGTGCTGTGGCATTGTAGATTAAGCATCTGCCTGTGACACCAGCATCCCACAGGGGCACCGGTTGGAGTCCGGCTGTTCCACTTCCGATCCAGTTCCCCGCTGACGGCCTGGGAAAGCAGCAGAAGATGGTCCCCTGGCTTAGAATCAGCCCAGCTCCGCTGTTGTGGACATTGTGGACTGATGGTTCACTGTCTCTCCCTCTTTATGTCAGTAACTGCCTTTCAAGTAAATAAGTAAATCTTAAAGAAATAAAGATATCTTTGCAAGGACAAAAAAAGTAGCAGAGAGAGATCTTCGTTTGCTGGTTCACTCCCCAGATGGCCACAACAGCCCATCCGAAGCCAGGAGCCTCCTCCAGGTCTCCACGTGGGTGGCAGAGGCCCAAGCACGTGGGCCACCATCCGCTGCTTTTCCCAGCCCATCAGCAGGGAGCTGGAGTGGAAGTACAGGAACTGGCGGCCATATGGGATGCTGGTGTCACAGGCAGCGGCTTTACCCGCTGCGCCACACCACCAGTCCTGATGTGTACTTTTCACTGTTGGTTTATGTGTTCATTCAACAAATATTTATTGGTGTCTCCCATGGTCTAGGCCAGAAGTGGCCGAGCCTTGTCGGTAAAGGGCCACATGGTGGATATTTCTGGCTGTGTGGATCACACCGCCTCTTCACAGCTGCCCGGCACTGCCCCTGCCCCGCCAGCAGCCACAGACAACGTGTCGCTGGCTGTGGGCCATTAGAACTCTATTTACCGAAACTGGAGTTTAAATTTCACTTTTCATGTGTCACACATTAGTATTGTTCTTTGGATTTTTTTCCAGCCATTTAAATATGTAAAACCAATTTTTAGTTTGCAGCCGTTCAAAACCACAGGCTTATCCTCAGTTGTCTCCTAAACACAGGCCAGCAGCCAGGGCCACGGCCCTGCCTTTGCCGCTCGGGTCCTGTGCCGGACTTCAGGTCCCTTTGAGTTCTGTAACTGGAAGAAGGTTGCCCTCCATCAGATGAGGTCTTCCTGGGCACACAGCGCCAGCACTAACATTTCAGCTCAGCTGGCTGCACTCTAAGAATGTGCTGGCCACTAGCATCCTTGTCATGCACTCTGTCTGTCATGCCGCTTCTCAGCCAGCCCACGCCGTCCGGCCCTCACTGGTATGAGGACAGTCAGTGTTGGACTCGGTGTGGAACCCTCTGGCGTCCCGGGCTCTGCTGCTTCTGTGCAGGTTTCCCAGCCTCTCATTGCCCGTGCTGTGCAGGTCGGGATTCTTACTGCCCCTGTGTTCTGGTGGCCGAGGTCAGGACTCTGGGGTGCCCGCTGAAGAGCGCGCGGCCTTGTCGAGTCCTCACTCTGGGGCTGGCTGCACAGTCCTTTCAAGGCGGTTTTGCAACAAACAGGCTCACACCTCCTATTTGTAGTAACTATAGAAACGTCAGAAGCTGTCTTTCCAAAGCAAGCATACAGTGAAGCCCTTCAAGTGTTGGTAGGGTTGGAGACTCTGGGAGATGTTTAATTTTCTCCCCCGCTCTGTCTCGCTCTGTCTCGTCAGGGGGAACAAGAGGGCCATGTGAATATTAACTGGGACTTGCTTTAGTCTCCTGTGACACTGAGGCTGCCGCGGTCTGTGCAGGCTGCCCAGGACCCCCTTTCCCAGCACAACAAGGCCATCCATAGTCATGGCCGGGCTCGGAGTAGACGCGGTGCGTAGCGGTGTGCACATTTCATGAGGAACAACTCTAAGTCGATGTTGTAATCATTCAGTCTGAGCCATTAAGCAGTAGAGCTGAAGTCTTGGCGTTGAGGAGGGAACAAATTAGAGGGCCTGCTGTGGCGTGGAGCTGTGGGTAGACAGGTCAGACGCCAGAGTGCTGGTGCTCGCTGGGAGGGCATAGACAGGCCGCACGTGGAGCCTCCTTACAGAGGAAGGTGGTGGTTCTGATTGTCAGAGCCCTGGGGAGGGGCGGGCTCCCCGTGGTCCCGCCTCTCTGCTTAAGCTTTTTGTATGTGGGTGTCCAACTTGGGAGGAACAAAAACGCCTTTCCTGCTTTGGGCTTCAGGCTTGTGAGGTTGTTGGCTCGGGGCAGGGTCTGGCCCTGTGGGACTCCTGGTCCTCACATTTTGCTCCTGATCACGGGGCAGGGGGATCCTCGGAGGCACCTGCAGCGCCTCATCTCTGAGGGCCACTGCTCAGTCCTCCTCTCTGCCCCTTCCTGCTCAGGTGGACAGTGGGTGTCACATAGCATCTTCCCTATGGAAATTGGGTGCTGTTGGGTGCTGAACATGCAAGCATGAATTGCCTCTAGGAAATGAGGTAGAGAAGTTCCTTCCCTAACCCCCGCCATGGACAGCATTGAGGCCATCCTTGCATTCTGTCCACACAGGAACCCTCCTGCCGTTGTTGGCACAGCACAGCCCCCTTGCCTGGGCTGTGTTTAGGTTCCCTTCCTTGTGATCTCGCAGCCCTGCAGAACTGCAAGTCAGCAAACCACACAGAGCAGGAGGGGGTGCAGCTCCCATGGGCCCTGCGTGGGCACCCAGCACAGGTCTCCCCACCAAGGGCAGGACAGTGCAGCCCCCGTGGGCCCTGCGTGGGCACCCAGCACAGGTCTCCCCACCAAGGGCAGGACAGTGCAGCCCCCGTGGACCCTGCGTGGGCACCCAGCACAGGTCTCCCCACCAAGGGCAGGACAGTGCAGTGTGCAGCCCCCGTGGGCTCTGCGTGGGCACCCAGCACAGGTCTCCCCACACTGCACCAGGGACAGTGCAGTGTGCAGCCCCCGTGGGCCCTGCGTGGGCACCCAGCACAGGTCTCCCCACACTGCACCAGGGACAGTGCAGTGTGCAGCCCCCGTGGGCCCTGCGTGGGCACCCAGCACAGGTCTCCCCACCAAGGGCAGGACAGTGCAGTGTGCAGCCCCCGTGGGCTCTGCGTGGGCACCCAGCACAGGTCTCCCCATACCGCACCAGGGACAGTGCAGTGTGCAGCCCCCGTGGGCTCTGCGTGGGCACCCAGCACAGGTCTCCCCACACTGCACCAGGGACAGCTCAGAGTGAATGAGGTTCGGCCTTGCTGCCAGGAGCCCCCAGCAGCACACAACTCCACCGGAGCCACATTGAACGCGCCTGGTCCAGGAGCTAGACTGGGTGCTGTGGGCGAGCAGGGAAGGGAGAGGAAGCGTGGCTCCTGCGTGGGAAGAGCTCCTGTGCAGGGCAGTGGAGGAGAAAGAGCAGGCCTTAGAACCATCCCCAGACCTAGGTGGCGCTGTAGAGTAGTAGGGGAGGAGTC
This sequence comes from Oryctolagus cuniculus, assembly GCF_051225735.1. Lineage (NCBI taxonomy): Eukaryota > Metazoa > Chordata > Mammalia > Lagomorpha > Leporidae > Oryctolagus > Oryctolagus cuniculus. The sequence goes on from NC_142877.1 coordinate 120,590,076, forward strand.
TTCCAGGAGGAGGTGGCCCTTATCTGAGTCTTGAAGACTCTTGTTCCCTGTAGAAAACGAGCAGTCGTTAGGGCTGCGAGGCCAGCACCGGGGCTTGCTGGAGCTGGGGAGGCAGATGGTGTTTGGCGGCAGAAGCACGCAGGCCTCGGTGGAGATTCTAATGATGAGACCCCTGGGCGGCCCCTTCTGCCAGAGACCTGCGCGTGCAGCTGGCAGTGGTGGCGCAGCCGTGGGATCCGGGAACTCGGCGCGTTCAGGGGGATTTCAGTTTTGACTCCATCTAAGTGATTCAGAGGTTTCAGGCATGAATGTTTTGTTTCTGTCATTTACCACTGGAGAATTACACACGACCCACCGCTCCCCCATGTTACACATTTTCTTACCTAAATTTACTGCTCAGACGTTTGCTCTTCATCCAGCTCCCCTCCCGGGCCCCGCCTCCCCCTTTTCCTGCAGAAGTGAGAAAATGAATCTGTGACGCGAGTGCATCTTGGGTGTGAAGCCGGCTGTGGCAGATGATTCGTTAGCTTGGAAATTCACTGACACCCTAGGGTGTTGGACACTGGGATCATCTTCTCGTTTTCTGTGTTGGCACAGAGTGGACGTCTAGTGGTCCTGGAAAGGGGGAAATCCACACTGGGTTTGTGTCGGTGTGTGTGCAGTTCTGTCCTAGGAAGCGCGGCACTTCCTCATGAGCCAGTGGCCGCCCCCACAGGGCAGACAGCTGGCCAGCGGCAGCGGCAGCTGGCACCAGCAGCCCCTGTTCTGTGTTGATGAGAAATCCAAAGGCCAGTGGGTGGGTTGCTCACTCAGCACCTGCTCCCTGGGCCCCCTGCAGGCCCTGGGCAAGGCTGTGCTCGGGGCAGCGGAGTGGGCGGGGACCCAGGAGGGGCTGGCAGCACTGTGACTGGTTTGGTGTGGATTGGAGGGAGCCAGGTAGGGCAGCCTTCAGAGGTCCTGCAGATGCCCGCAGCTGCCTGTGCGTCCGGCTTCCCTGGGCCTGGCTTTAGTGGACGAGGACTCGGGAGAAAACCATTTACTCACATGCCACATTCCGCAAGAAAGAGCTGCCAGCTTTGTGCGTGTGGGTGCGAACCTCTGTGCCTCCCTCTCCCGGCTGGGGGCTCAGCAGGACCTGGGCCGTCCGGCCCGCGGTCCAGGAGCTTGGCTCTCCCGCCAGGGTTGGTACTTCATGGAGAACCACCCACGCCAGTGCTGGTGCTGGAAATGCTGGTGTGGGGAGCATCTGGACAGGACTTGCTTTTCTGGATGCTTCCATCTGACTGTGGGCAGGGAGGCCTGTTTCTCTGGACAAAGGGTGCTGTCCATGGACCAGAGTGCCAGGCCCACTGGGGAAGGGCCTGTCCTCTGCAGCGCGGCGTGTAGACCCCTCATGCTCTCCTGGGGTCGCACAGCCACCGGTAACTGCAGCAGCCGCAGTGGGTGGTGCAGTGGTGCTGTTCCGGTCTGGGCATGCATCCCGGCCTGGTGTGCTGGGCTCCGAGCGGCGCGTTTTCACAGAGGGCTTCAGCCACAGACAGGAGGGAATCTAATATTTTTGAGGCACCAGGGCCTTTTAGCTTCATCTTTGAAGTAATGACTGAGGGAAAGTCCTCTGACCCCCAGCAGTCCCTGTTGGTAACTGGACTGAGCTGACTGGGTGACATCCTGTCTCACCCTGCGTCTTCCTGACGTTCTCCGTGCTCCTCTTTCTGGTTCCCAGCAACTCGGCCACATGGCTGCCATACAGGAGTGTGTGAGTATGTGTGTGTGTGTTCTTGTGTTCATGACTGCAGCTCTCGCTGCCCGGCCAGCAGACACGGAGCGTGCGTGGGTCACGGGTGCCTGGTGGGTGTGCGCTCTTTCCCACTTGATGCACATGGATGGACCATCCTCAGGACCAGCTGAGTGAGCCTGGACCCCAGTGCTTCTGTGCCCCCTGCCCCTCCTCCAGCAATGCAGCGTGTGGCGGTTCCTTCACTCCAGCTCCAGTTCTGACCCAGTGGGTGGTGTATGCCATCCGAAACCTTACAGAGGACAACGCGCAAAACCAGGACGTGATTGCCAAGATGGAAGACCAGGGCCTGGCAGACACATCGCTCCTTAAAAAGATGGGGTTCGAAGTTGAGAAGAGGGGCGGGAAGCTGATTCTGAAGTCCAGCAGCGACGGCCCCAGCCGGTGAGCACCCTGCCCTTCCTTCCCCACCTGGAGCGTGGCCGGGGAGAGATCTGCCCTCCAGCGTGGTCTACCAAAGAGAGCCCCACACGGTTGTCCCTCTGGGTGTTCAGGCCTTGGTGAGACGGCGTCCGGCCAGCGGGAAGCCGACTCCAGCTCCCTTACGCTTGATGCCGTCTCTGTCTGTCGCGGGTTGGCGCTGTGTGCACAGTCACAGCCCTGAGTGTCTGGGACTGTTGACCACACAAAGAAGTCCATACTCAGTTCACTGCGGCTTTCTCTCCAGAGGTCCCGGTCTGTACTGGGGAGTACCAGAGACCCAGGCACACGGCGCCAGGGCGGTGCGGTTTCTGTTCCGGCCGGATACTGCCGTTTCTTACAAGAGTTAAAATGCAGAGCTCACTCTGCGACATGTCATCATTTATGCGTGCTCCGATACGAAGCTTCTGATTGGACTGAAGGTTAACCAGCACTGGCTGCCATTGATAGAGCAGAAAGCGCGTAGTGCCGAGTGGGTTCTTCGGGTCTCCCAGTGACACGGCCCCACTGCGGGAGCTCTGTGTGTTTTCTTGTCCGCTGATTCCGGTGAACAGACCTCACTAAAGCTGTGATGATTTTTTCTTTTTTTTCCTCTCAGTGAATGAACTCTCCATCCAGGCGTCTGAGTTTTCAGAACCTGTTTGCGTGGATTTTTCGTCTTCTACAGTTTGTGAAATCGCAAGTGTTTGAAGATTATTGGGTCTTTTAGATAATAGAGTTAAGTGCGAATAAGCTGACTGTGAACCCGAGTTTTCTCTTGTTCCTGTGTTTTAAATGTGGCTCTGCTTTGCCTTTGTTCCCTGGATAGAATGTGCATTTAAATGATGTGTTGTACTGACGCCTGCGACAGCAAATAAAAAATCCTCTCGTCTGGCAGCGGCGGGGCGTTTGCTGGGTTTCTGTGCGTCCCTGCAGACGCAGTGCAGCCTCGGCCCTTGCTTTGCCTCTTCTCATTGGGTTTTCTGAGCTCTGTCAGGCAGCTGAAGTTGGTTTCTCACTGTGATTAATTCTAGCAATCTCTTTTCACCCCTTCTGCCTTTCCAAAACATTGACAAGACTCATTTCCAGGTAATTAATCCGAGAACTCTCCCTCTTCACGTTGGGCACTGGGCTGCGTTGTCCCCGAGCCCGAGCCCTGTCCCTTTGGAATGTGGCAGAGAGCACATGGGCCGCTTAACTCTTGTTGTTCCAAACTGGCCTAGAGCTCGGCTTCTTGGAGGGAGAGGAGGGCGGTCTGACGGTCTGCCCTTGTGCAGGGCCATGGTACTCCAGTGTCACCCGGGTCCCCTTCTCTGGGGAAAGCCCCTCTTCCTATTAACTGTGGCTTCCCTAGAATTCCAGGATAGTTTTGGGCTTGCCGGGCCTCTCGTGTGGCCACCCATTGTCTTATGAACTAGGCGTCATCTGTCCAGCTCACGCTGGGTGAGTTAAGTGAGCACTGAGCTGCCCGCAGCCCCTGGGGCGTTCATGTGGTCAGCACGACCTGGGTGGGAGGTCGTCTTGTGACTGCAGACAGTGAGCACCCAGCAGAAGTTTTAAAGAAATACTGACTGCTCCAGGCTCAAGTGCTTCTGTGCTGTTCTGCGCCTACTCAGACTGCGTAGGGGAGCGTGTGGAGAGTGCAGTGCAAGCTTCCCGCACACGGTAGACCTCTGTGCTCCTCGCAGCTCTGCAGGGGTGGCGCCAGTCTGCGCACCGTGTTTCTTCTCTTGTTTAAGACATTCTGTCAGTAAAGAAGCCGTGGGAAAATTCCAGGCGCACACAAAGTCATTCTCCTCTGAGTCCTAAAGGGTTAAGGTCCTTTTTTCCAAACAGAAGGCAAAGGGAAACAGCAGTGGGCGGCCCTTCTCCTCTAACAAGTTTGCAGTAGACACTTCTTTTTTCCCGTCTCAATGGGTGTGTGCACAGCAGTGGAATCACACAAACACGCCAGTAGGAGCCGTGTAATAACAAACACAGATAAACAAAAGGGAGCCTGTGAGAGGACAGAATGGGGTAATGGCTCTGTGTTTCCTAAATAGGGAAGCACGCTGCTGGCCGCGCTGGGCTGCTTTTGATTCCCTCAGTAGATTAATTCCTGAGCACAACAGCTCCCCTGTTCTTTCCCAGTGGACTTGGAGCTTCTGAGAGCCTTGTTTTACATGCTATAGGGGATTAAGTCACCGCCGATCAGTCATTGAGAAGGGAGAAAAGCAGGCCAGCCTTAGAAAACTTGTGAAGGGGCAGAATGGTCCCAGCGAGTTTGTGACCACATCAGTGCTTTCAAGAGCAAGCCAACAAAGCTCTTTCGCCTGCTCCATTCTAAAAGGCAGAGGGGCGTTTTCTTTAATACCTCCACAATGGGTGTTAGGATCTCAGAAATATTTATCTTCACCACTTCCATGCTACACTGTTAGAATCTGTCCGTATTAATGCGTCTCCTGGTTTCTGTGTTTTGTGTTTAGAAGCTAATGTGGAATGCATTTTGTTGTTGTTGTTCAGTAACTTCAGAATCTAACCGCTCATCCTTTTGCGGAATGGCACATGGAGAAGTGATGCAGTTTTCAATAGGTGTGCGTTCTGTGTCTGTTGCTTCTGAAGTCATTCTTGGGCTGCCCTGCTAGCATCTGGCATTCGGGTGATTTGTTATTCTTTAACCTCTGTCCTTTAAGGATAAACAAAGGTGTTAGAACAACACCAGTCTTTGTAGGAGAAGAACTTCCGCATCAGTAGATGTGTCTCGTCATCAGTGACTTCTGCTCGGAAGGAGTCAGCTTGCATGTGGGAAGCAGGAGAGTCAAGGTGCATTTTAAAATGCAGAGAAATTGAGGCAGAGCCTCCATGTGCAGCTACGAACAAAATCAGCCTTTGAGGAGAGGAACGGCCTCTGGGCGCTGTCCAGGGTTCTGATTGTTCCGGCGGCCTTGGCCTGTTTGTGGAAATCAATTAAACTTTGCTTTCAAAACTCGGCTTTTTTGTCTCCCTCTGACACAGTACCTGTTTCCCTCTTGTGTGGGCATTTTCTGTATTTCTGAGTTTTTTAGGTCAAGTGTTCCATGATATTTACAGCATGAATTTGGTTACCATCTATCATACAAACGCACTGTTAAACGTACGCGAGTCCTCTCCACCCGGTGGTAATGGTGAACTCGCTCGTAGCCAGAGACGTTTCTCTAAGGTTTCTGATCATTGTTGATTCTAGCTTAAAGTAAAACGTGGAGTGTTTTCTTTTTCATCCGAGTGACGTAGTGAGCACTTCCCATTTACGCAGAGTTGTGTTGTGCTTGTTCTGTTGCGAGAGTGTAGGTCACATGTTACGACTTTTACCACAACTCTGTGAAGTGTCACGGCCCAGAGAGTGAACCCTGAAGCTGGGTTCCTGGGTTCCAGTCCCTGCTCCTGGACTCGAGCAGCTCGGGGCAGATTCCGGAAGCTCTGTGTGCCTCCCCTTCCCCACCTCTGAAAATGGGCCCACAGTACCACCTACCTCATAGGAGTATACGAGAGTAAGGCCAGTGATTCTGTGCAGGGCTTCCTTCTGGACTTCACCGTCACGTGGGAGAGTAAGTGTAACCAGAGAAGTCGGTGTCCAAGGCCACACAGCAGGAAATGCCTTGCGGTAGATTTGTGCAGCTAATCCGAGAGGGGGGAGGGAGGGAGGAAATAGGGGGACACGTGGCGGCTGTGGACTTAGAGCAGGGAAGCTCTGGAGGACGTGGGCTTTGAGTCAGAAAACCCAGCCTTCAGATGTCAGCCCTGTCAGGCCAGCTGTGTGGCTTGATCGTGATGCTTCATCACACCGAGTCTAACTTTGCACCACAGACAGTGCGCCAGGCACTAAATGAGACAGAATGGCCCCTGGTCTCATGAGGCTTTTTAAGATTTATTTTATTTATTTGAAAGAGTTACACAGAGAGAGAGAGAGAGGTCTTCCATCCACTGGTTCACTCTCCAGATGGCCGCAATGGCCGGAGCTACGCCGATCCAAAGCCAGGAGCCAGGAGCTTCTGGGTCTCCCACGTGGGTGCAGGGGCCCAAGGACTTGAGCCATCTTCTACTGCTATCCCGGGCCACAGCAGAGAGCTGGACAGGAAGTGGAGCAGCCGGGTCTCGAACTGGCGCCCATATGGGATGCCGGCACTTCAGGCCATGGCGTTAACCTACTGTGCCACAGCGCCGGCCCCATGAAGCTGTTCTGATGGGACAGGGCCTGGCATTGTGTCATAGCAAGTTGAGCCACCAGCTGCAACCCCAGCAACCCCATAGGGGCACCAGTTCGAGTCCCGGCTGCTCCACTTTAATCCAGCTCCTTGTAATGTGCCTGGGAAGGCAGCAGATGATGGCGCATGTGGGAGACCCAGAAAAACTTCTGGCTCCTGGCTTCTGCCTTGCCCAGCACTGGCCAATGCTGGGGACTAAAGCAGCAGATGGGGCCTGTCTCCGTCTGTCTCTCCCTCTGTGTAACTGCCTTTCAAATAAGTAAATAAATCTTATTTTTTAATTTAAGAAAAAGAACACTAAGGGGACAAGCATGTAAGGCTTCCTTACATATCATAGCAAATGCTTTGAGGCAGGTAGCTAGTTGCAGGTAACTGGGTGTCTTTTCTGAGACAGCCACGTCCGAGCAGAGGGCAGAGGGCTGGGAGGTGCCACCCAAGCGGAGGACAGGGACAGAGTATTCAGGAGAAGGGGTCGGGAAGGGCTGAGGCCCAGAAACCGCTCGGGGTGCACCTGGTCGAGAGCAGGGTGGCGGCAGTGGGAGCAGAGCCCAGGGCCTGGGAGGGTGGTGCGAGCGCCGTCAGCCCTGCAGGTTGAAACGCCCTGGGGAGCTGTTAGCAGAGGAGCGGGCAGATTCGGGTTGCAGATGTAGATGCTGCCTTGCTGCTGTGTGGAAGTAGATTGGAGAGGAGACAATGATGAGAAGGAATTGATGAAGCTGTTGATGGTGATTTAGACGGCAGGGGAGGAATCCAGAATCCTCTTCTGCTTACTCCCAGATGGAGATGATTTTAGAGTAGTTGGACCTGCAAGACCAGAGTTGAGAGGGGGGTCGGTGCTGGCAAGAAGCACCGGCGGCCATTGACTTGGCCTGCAGATGCTGTGAAGCCATGGAGACGGACCAGTGAGGAGGCCTGACCCACGTTGGCCTCCGCCTGCATAGCAGATGACATCCCTGTGTCCGAAACCCCTTAGGAAGAGGGAGTTAAGGCTTTCATCATCAAGTCATGCCACAGTTCGTGGGAGCATTTGCAGTAGCAGTGACGCCCCCATTCCCCAGCAGAGAGCCTGGGTTCGAGTCCCAGCTCCACTTCCCGTTCCAGTCTCCTGCTAATGTGTTCCCTGGGACAGAGTAGGCAATGATTCAGGCACTTGGATTCCTGGCTCCCCACTTTGTGGCCTGGCCCAGCATTGACTCTTGTGGGCATTTGGGGAGTCAGCCAGCAGGTAGGAGATCTCTCTCTGTCTGTCTCTTTGTCTCTCTCTGCGTGTGTACCATAATGGAACTAGCCATTCCCTCGTTAGACATTTTGTTTTATATGTCAGTGTATTTGCATGCAGCTTTATCTGTGTTTTAAGTTGTGTACTTGGGGGTCAAGGAAGGAAAAGAGAGGGTTAAAGGGAAGTGCTCATTAGAGAAGAAAAGGCGCTTCCAAATCCAGTGGTGCCCACTGGATCGTTCCAGCCAAGCCTCCCGGAGACCACTACAAGGCAGACCGGGGGCTGGCATTGTGCCACCCACATGGGCACCCGTGTGAGCCCTGGCTGCTTCACTTCTGTCCAGCTCTCTGCTGATGCCCCTGGGAAGACAGCGGAGGGTGGCCCGAGTGCTTGGGCCCCTGCCTGCACCCACGTGGGAGACCTGGAAGATGCTCCCAGCTCCCGGTTTTGGGCCATTTGGGGAGTGAACCAACCATCCAACCAACCAACCTACCCCCCTCCCTCCCTCCCTCCCTTCCCCCCCCCCTCTGTAACTCTGACTTGCAAATAAATAAATAAACAAATAAAAATAAAAAAGCTGGAATGCTCTAAATGAATGCTCAAAGACACCGGGAAGCTGGCAAGGTGCAGTGAGGGGTTACAAGGCCCGAGTCTGGGACTAGCGAGGCCCAGAGAGGTGAGCCTATTGCTTGGGCTGCTTTTTCCAGTCCAGAGAGCGGAGCCACGCGTAGCTAGCACAGTCCTGAGCAGCAAGACAACTGGGAAACTGGAACCATAGCAGAGGGGCTGACGCTGCGGCATCGTGAGTAGGCTGCCGCCTGCAGTGCCAGTGTCCCACGTGGGCACCGGTTCAAGTCCCAGCTGCTCCACTTCTGATGCGGCTCTCTGCTGTGGCCTGGGAAAGCAGTAGAAGATGGCCCAAGTCCTCCCTCTGCACCCACGTGGGAGGCCCAGAGGAAGCTTCTGGCTCCTGGCTTTGGGTTGGCACAGGTCCGGCCGTTGCAGCCAACTGGGGAGTGAACCAGCAGATGGAAGACCTCTCTCTCTGCCTCTCCTTCTCTCTCTGTAACTCTATGACTTTTAAATAAATAAATAAATCTTTAGGGGAAAAAAAAAAAGAAACCATAGTAGAAACAAATTAGAAAGAAAGGCTGATAGACATTTCTTTTTTTAAAAGATTTATTTATTTATTTGGAAGGCAGAGTGACAGTTTCTGTCCACTGGTTCACTCCCCAAATGGCTGCTACAGTGGGGCCTGGACTTGGCCAAAGCCAGAAGCCTGGAACTCCATCCAGGTCTTTGACTTGGGTGCAGGGACCCAAGCACTTGGGCTATCTTCTGCCCTCCCAGGTGCATTAATAGGGAGCTGGATTGGATTGGAAGTGGAGCAGCCAGGACTCAAATCAGCACTCGTGGGATGCTAGCATCACAGCTGGTGGCTTAACCTGCTGAGCCACAACGCTGACCCCCAGAGATGAAAAACAGTATTGAAAATGTCAACAAAAGAAGGACCACACTGTGGAAGGGTGTCGGATGGAAATTCTGGAACTGAAAATATATCACCAAAGTTAAGAAATAAGTAGCTGTGCCGATCTGAAGCCAGGAGCCAGGTGCCTCCTCCGGGTCTCCCATGCGGGTGCAGGGCCTAAGCACTTGGGCCATCCTCCACTGCCTTCCCAGGCCACAGTAGAGAGCTGGACTGGAAGAGGAGCAACCGGGACTAGAACCGGCGCCCATACGGGATGCCGGCACCACAGATGGAGGATTAACCTAGTGCACCATGGCACCGGCCCCCAAGAATATAAACCTTTAAAAAAAAAATGGATAGGCTTAGCCATGAAATAATAATACAGTGAAGTTGGCCAACAGAGATCCCACGGGGGTCTTTATTTGAGCTGGGGTGAAGCCGTACCTGAGATGCCCACACCCACGTCAGCACCTGAGCTCTGTCCCAGCTCTGACTCGGGATCCCGGTTCCTCCCTGTGAGACGCCGTGCAGGCTGTAGTAATTGGGTCCTTGCCACCCACATGCAAGACCTGCACTGAGCCCCTGGCCCTCATTCTTGGTCCCCTCTGGCCATTGCAGGCATTTGGACAAGTAGGTGGCATCTCTCCCCGCCCCTTTCTCTGCCTCTCAATTAAAATACATGTATGTACAAATAATCACTGAGACCAAAGACCCGAGGATGAAAAATGGAGATAGGTGAGGCACATGGAATCCAGTGCCAGGCTCTGTGAGCCACATTTAGTCAGATAACCACGTTACAGAGGCTCCTAAAGTGGCCTTCACCAGAAATTAAAGAGCATCGCCGTGAAGAGTGAAGAGTTACCCAGGGGGCAAGGAGGGGACACACGGGGGTCTCTGAGACCTCCACAGACACACTCAGAATCCTGAGGCCCAAGCTGACCGGAAATGAGCCACCCTGGGTCCACTCTGGCACCCTGGCACCCTTGCCCATCATTCTAAGTCCTAGTCTCTCGGTAAGCATGGTAACATCATCGGGGTCCTGCCCACAACAGAAAGGCGCTGACCTTTCACCTGGAGCATGTCCTTGAGAGGCGCGCACTCCTGATGCTGTGGTGTACAACGCCCTAACCCGCAAGCACCACGGTATGAGGTCGAGACTCCTGTGCTGCCTGGGAAGGGAGCGTAGGAGCTGTCCGGGGCGCTGCTTGCATAGCCCCTCCTGTGAGCAGGGCCTAGGGGCTCCCCATGAGGCCATAGGTGTGGGCTGCTCCTTACACGCCGGGCGAGCAGAGGCTGTGCTGCAGGAGTGGGCGCCGTGGGTGTTTGTGCTTGAGCCGGTCACGGGTGCCACCTCTGTGTGGTGCTGTTGCTGTGCCCACCCGGCTGTGCATACCGGGCACACCTGACACCCAGTTCATGGAGGGAGTTGGGGGTCACGTGGTAACTTGGTGGCCCATGGTGAGACTTTTGGTCTCTACTAAACAATGTCTGTTTCTCAAGAGGAGAGTGGCTGGCTGCAGAGGGGGCAGGGCCTGCAGAGCCCTCTTGGCCCAGGTGACCAGGCCTCCACTTGGGAGCTACACTCAGGTCCGGTAGCTTGGGGTCGCCCAGCGAATGGGCTGGAGTCTCAGCCTCCAGACCCCAGCGATGCCTGCTGGTGCCGCACCTGGTTTCTGCGTGTAGGAGCGAAGCCTTGTCCTTCACCCTTGAAGTCCTCTCGCCCTGCCGCACGTCTCTGGGCCCCTAAGGGCCTGAGTGAGTGAGGAAGCCCCTGACTGAGGTGTGCTGTGTCCTGCCCTCTGACATGTCTCCCCAGCAAACAGGACTGGCTGCTGCCTGCTCGCTGGCTCCAACGAGCAAGGTGTCAGCCATCTACTAGAACAGTGTGATAGTTGTGCAAGCGAGATCTGACCGGCACTGCCCTGGGCTCCGCATCTGAGGGTCCTGCTGCCTGGGCGGACAGTAGCACGGGGGCTGGGAGGGGCTGCGTGTGTGCTGTGACCCCGAGCACGCTGTTGTCCTTGCTACCATTCGCTACGCAGCACAGTGTCACGTCGTGCCCGGTGTCACGAGGCACTAGGGAATGGAGGGTGGGTGTGGATTCAGTGCAAACCCACAAGGCCCGAGCATCCAGAATCCTGGAACCGTACCCTGTGGGTACCGGTGGGTAGCCGGAGACCTGTTCCTGAGCTGGGGCTTGTCCACACACTGGGCCACGGGGTTGTAGACCTGCTCACCTGGCCCTGGCAGCCGCGGCTCTGGGGCCGGAGACGCCTGGGTTCTGAGCCGGTGTGTAGCAGCCCCTCAGGTCTGACCCTGCACAGTTCCCTGGCGACAAGTGGCAGGTCTCTGCAGGGCAGCCTGGGAGAACGGTTGAAGGTGTGACCCTGGGGCAGTATTCCAAGGTCCTTCCTCAGAGAGACCAAGTCCCCTCGGGTCAGGGGGTCCCGGATCTGTAAACCGACTCAAGTGTGGCCGCTGGAGGGCTGTGTCTCCTGTTTCCATGATTCAGGTTAGACTTTCTGGATCTGGTGTTCTCAGCGGCGCTAGGACCTCTTCCGTTACAGCCAGCGGCACAGCTCTGCGTGGCCACGCCAGCAGCCACGCCCACCCGCCAGTGCTCCCCCTGCGCGCAGGGTTCCCGGGCGCCTGGGCCTCAGGGGCCTCTTTGCCCTAGCTGCGATGAGAGGCCTGCCCACGCTGGCCAGGCAGATCTCCGGTGACAGAGGCGCCCCGTTCCAGTGTCCCCCAGGCTTTGTGTCCCTTGCAGGCGGGCACCCTTCAGTGCACGGTTCAGCCCCTCTGTCTCCCTGCGCACCAGCACCCAACGCCGCGTCTGCCCGGTGAGCCCGCACAGCTACCTCTGGCTGAACCCACTGTACTGTTCCTTCCTTCTGCCGTTTTCCCACGCATGACCCCCAGTTTCTGCCTGGGCGACCTGGAAGAAGCAGGTGGTTCTTGGGGAGTGTAGCACACCTCTTTAGGTGCCAGGGAAGGGTCTCGCCCCGGGTGGGGGATGGAGCAGCAGCGTGACAGCTCCCCCTGGCTGCTATGGGGCTGGTGCCCTCACACGGGCCCCTCCCTCTTCCGCGGCAGACCCCTCAGAATTGGGGTGAGTGTGCTCGCTTCACTGGGACAAGGTTGTCCCACACACCCCCAGCCTAGCTTTGTGGGTCACACTTCCTGCTGAAGCTGAGTGAGGCCAGCAGAAAGGCTTCCTGGTCACTCGCCCTTTGATTTTCCACAGCCTCCGGCCCATAGGCCATAAGGCTCCTCCAGGAAGTCTTCCTGGATCTAGAGCTGGAGCCGCGCCTCCCCCCGTGCCTGTGATGTGCTGCCATTGTGTCAGGACCACTGACGCAGAACACGAGCTGGGAGAGAGACGAAGCTGCACCTTCAGGAACCCCAGGCAGGGGTCTCAGCCATCACGGGCCATTCCCGAGCTGTGCTTTGATGATGGCAGGCCCTGGGCTAGCGCTGGGACCAGAGAGGGCTGTGGCTCAGACCTGGTGGGCGCTGGAGAGGCGCTTGGGCCTGTGGGTGCAAGCTGCACACCTGTGCGGCTCCTCCGTCACCATCAGCTGTGTGAAGCCTTGGTTCTCCCTGCATGTCAGGCCCCACTGCATTCCCGCACCAGGGCCTGGCCTCTGAGGCCAGCCGCACAGCCTCCCCGCACTCACCCCCCGGGACCGATGGCGCTGCTCCCCTTCCCAGGGACCTCACCCTTGCCCCCCCCCCCCCTTCCAAGGGGCTCAAGTCATCTTCAGAGGAAATCCCCAGCTCCAGAAAGTCCTTCAATCTTGTCTTCAAACTCGCGTCCACTTCCCTCCAGAAGAACACGGGAAACCAGCACTCACTGCCAGTGGGCGCCTCAGCGTCTCCGATGGGAGTCTCTGGTTACAGGTAATGTAAGTGCAGCTGATGCAGAGCCACGTCACAGCAGAACCGGCACCTCACTCAGCCTTTTTTTTTTTTTTTTTTAACATTTTTATGTATTTGAGAGGTAGAGTTACAGACAGTGAGAGGGAGAGACAGAAAGAAAGGTCTTCCTTCCGTTCGTTCACTCCCCGAATGTCTACCACAGCCGGTGCTTTGCCAATCAGGAGCCAGGAGCTTCTTCCCTGTCTCCCACATGGGCACAGGGGTCCAAGCACTTGGGCCATCTGCTGCTGTTTTCCCAGGCCACAGCAGAGAGCTGGACTGGAAGAGGAGCAACCGGGACTAGAAGCGGTGCCCATACAGGATGCCGGCGCCACAGGCAGAGGATTAACCAAGTGAGCCACGGCGCCAGCCCCACATCACTCAGCTTTTAAAAACAATTATAAGTGCCGGCGCCGCGGCTCACTAGGCTAATCCTCCACCTTGCGGCGCCGGCACACCGGGTTCTAGTCCCGGTCGGGGCGCCAGATTCTGTCCCGGTTGCCCCTCTTCCAGGCCAGCTCTCTGCTGTGGCCCGGGAGTGCAGTGGAGGATGGCCCAAGTGCTTGGGCCCTGCACCCCATGGGAGACCAGGAGAAGCACCTGGCTCCTGGCTTCAGATCAGCGCGGTGCGCCGGCCGCAGCGCGCCGGCCGCGGCGGCCATTGGAGGGTGAACTAACGGCAAAGGAAGACCTTTCTCTCTGTCTCTCTCTCCCTCTTACTGTCCACTCTGCCTGTTAAAAAAATAAAAATAAAAAATAAACAATTATAAGTTTTTTATTTCTTAAAAAAATTATTTTTTATGTATTTGAAAGGCAGAATGATGGGGTAAGGGCTCAGGGAAAGATCTTCCACCTGCTGGTTCACTCCCCTGATGGCCACAATGGTCAGGGCTGGACCAGGCTGAAGCCAGGAGCCATGACTCCATGTGGGACCCCGTGTGGGTGGCAGGGGTCCAAGCACTTGGGCCATCTTCTGCTGCTTCCCAGGTACATTAACAGGAAGCTAGGGCTGGCACTGTGGCGCAGGGGGTTAATCCTCCGTCTGTGACACTGGCATCCATGTTCGCACCAGTTTGAGTCCCAGCTACTCCCCTTCCGATCCAGCTCTCTGCTATGGCCTGAGAAAGCAATAGAACAAGGCCCAAGTCCTTGGGCTCCTACACCGGCATGGGAGACCTGGAAGAAGCTTCTGGCTCCTGGCTTCAGATCGGCTCAGCTCTGGCCATTGCAGTCATTTAGGGAGTGAACCAGCGTATGGAAGACCTCTCTCTCTGTCTCTCCTTCTCGCTGTCTGTAACTCTACATCTCAAATAAACAAAAAAACAAAAAACAAAACAAAAAAAAACAGGAAGCTGGAGCAGTAGAGTAGCCCGAACTCAAACAAGGACTCTGATAACGGGACACCAGTGTCGCGAGTGGCAGCCTAACCCACTGCACCACAACACTGGACCCCAGAGGCTGAAATTCTGACCAGAACAGACAAGCTAGAGTTTGTAAGAAAAAATGACTTGGGAAAATCTGAATATTTCATATTACAAAGCAGACTTAAGGAAGAACCTGTGAATCCAAGGACAAAATAGAAAACGAGTTGGAAGTGTATGAATCTGGATGAAGGAGACGGACGTGTGGACTTCAGAGCTGGAAGATGCTGGGTTAGGAGGAGACGGGAAATCAGCAGTGCGCACTGCAGTCCTCGCTCCTGCTCTGAGAGGCTGGCAACGGAAGAGCAACGGAGGCGCGAAGTGAGTAGGAGGACCAAAACCATCCCTCCAGGCAGGAGCGGCAGAGGTGGGGATGGGCGAAAGGCGGCTCCTTTAAAACACCCGTGAAGCAAGACGCTCAGGAAAAAAACAAACCACAAATCATGGCATTGATGACCGCAGGGGGGCAGCGCCAGGCCCCACGGACGTCGAAGAAAATGAGGGACTTCAGTGAACAGCTTTATGTAAAAACAAGTTCACCTAGTGGACGCGCATCATTTCTGTGGGAGATGTGAATTATTAAAATGAACACAAGAAGAAGTAGAAAATCTAAGTAGCCCTGTCTCTGTTACAGGAATTGAACCTGAGACCCAGCTTCCCACAAAGAACATTCCAGGCCTGTACCTTCAGTTTCACATCAGCCTAGAGCATGCCCCGCCCCCGCCCCCAGAGCAAGGGCCATCCCTAGAGTGCAGCTTTGTGGTGACGGAACCCGGTCACTGCCAGGCTCCGAGCGCCATGCCCCCCCCACCCCCCAGTTCTCTCTGAGGCAGTACTGCCTGCCCCCACCAGGGGGCATTTAGGACTGCGTGGGAGCAGGAACTGTCAGGATCCCTGGAGGATGTCCCTGATGTCCTGTGGGCCGGGGCCTGCTCCTCCGCGTGCCAGCAGACAGGCCTTGCCTACCTGGGCTTTCCCGGGCCTCGGCCCTGCTGGCCCTGCCCGAGGTTCACCCTCACCTCCCCTTCACCTGGCCAGCTGACTCAGCACTGGGGCTCTGCATGTTACTTCTTGGAGAAAGGCCGAGCAAATGCACTTGGCGGATTGACTGCCCCGAGTGTGCCTCCCCCACCCCTCCAGCCCCCACCTCTCACCGAAAAGAAGTCAAGTTCAGTTTTAGGAGCAGAGACTTTTAATTTGAATATGCCCGAGACACTAGGAGGGGGAGGGGAGGGAGTCTAATATTTACTCAGTAACCATGGAGAATCCACTCCTTCGAGAGGCTCTTTCCTGATCCCCTCTGGAGTCGCTAGTTCACACCTGGCCCAGCAGGGATGCAGCCCGCCCCCCGGGGAGGAAGCTGGGGTGCGCCGCGCCGGCGGCGGCGATCTCCGTGGGGTTTGCTGGGACACGCGTGCATCGGTAATTAGGGGCCGCGGTGCCGCCTGGGACTGCAGGAGGCAGGGAGGCTCCCGGCACCGCCGCTGGGGTCCCGCGCGGCTTGAGAGGTACAGCGGAGTCTAAGGACCTGTCACTCAGGGCGGGAGGATTAGCCTCGCCCATGTGCAGGGAAAATTGGAAGAGAGAAGGAAAAAAAAAATCTTGTCTGAACTTGAAAATAAAAATGCTGATGCGGTTTTTATTCCAGAAACATATCTTACTGATTAAGCGCAGGGAGCGCTGCTGGCTCGTGGGTGGGCCGGCTGCAGCCGGCTGCCCGCCGCAGGATGGCGGAGCCAGCAGGCCTGGGCCATCTTGGCTGATGGGCCTGGCCGTGTGCACGTGCACAGGCCCACGCAGGGCACGAGGACAGGGAGCCAGTCGCTGTGGGAGGGGCAGGGACCCGCGGCGGGGGCCTAACCCCGAGCTGCCGCTCTGCGGCTTTGACCCCATGCTGGCTCCCAGCTGCTCACCTCCAGTGGCCAAGATGGCGGCATGCGGCCCATCGAGACTCCCAGCCCCTGCCCCTGCCGCCTCCGGCCCGCTGAGGCCACCGCTGCTTCCAGGCGGCCCTTGTCCGGGGTCTCGGCCGTGGACCTGAGCTGCAGGGGAGGCCCTGGTCCCCGCAGCTGCGAGGGGGCCGACACCTCTGCACGCCCCGACCACACAGGGCTGTGGCTTGGCATGGGCCTCCCTCGCCACGAGCTGGAATCCTCCGGGCCCGGCCCAGCTGGCACTGCCTCCAGTTTCGCTGGGCTGGGTCACGGAGCGATGGTGCGATTGATAATGCCGTAATTGGGGTGACTCGGGTATTCTGCTAGGTGCCGCCGTGATGACTCAGGCTCGGGAAGTCGACGTCGCGCGGCCGTGGCCAGGCATTCCGGTTTCACAGCTCCCGAGGCTGGATGTGAGGTCCTGGGCTCACCCAGAGACTCCACACCTGGGGAGCCCTCGTTCCCGCAGAACCAGGTGGTGGCACCCCACTGGGCTGCAGCGACAGTTCCTTCCCAGAGCCAGGCTGCCCCTCGGGCCCCCGGCCTCTCTCCTCTCCCCCTCGGCCCTTCCCCCGCCCACCTTCCCTCCACACACCTTGGAGGGGTCTCTGCTCCCGCAGGCCAGGGCCTGGCTGAAGTTGGCAGGTGGTGGGCACAGGGCCCTGGAGCCCCCAAGGCCCCTCACTCTTCTCACCGGTGGCTCTGGGAGCTGTGGGGAGGGGGAGACACCCCCAGGAGGCCGAGGCCTGGGTGGAGGGAGGGGCCGGTGTGGAGGTTCCCGGGCAGGGGTCCCTGGGGGGCTTGCTGACACACGTCAGAGCTGCGTGGCTCTGGGCGGGTGCGTGACCCCTCGGGGCTTCCGTGTCTCGCTATAAAGTGCAGGTGCCCTGTCACAGCGAGGCTCCCTGTGCCACAGCAGCCCTGGCCGGCACAGGCAGGTGGCCATTGGCGGGCTCTGGGGGAGGTGACGCTGCAGTGCCCTCTGGGGGATGGCCTGGCCGAAGGAGAGCTCGCCACCGCACTCACGCCCTCTGGGAAGTTCCCAGGTCCACTCCCCCCACCCCACAGCTCCCCCCACCGCCCCATGACAGTGGCAGCAGCAGCTGTCCAGCCCCCTCCCCCCGGAGCCCCTGGCCACCCTCACAGTGAACCCTCAGTGGGGCAGGAAGAGGAGGCTGGGGCCGCAACGGCTTCCATAGAACAGTGGAGGCAGTGGAGGTACAGGGTGGGGGAGGGCAACCTGGCTGGGGGGCTGGGGCCGACCCAGGGGCCTCACTGGGCTGAGCTTCCTGCCAGCCTTGCCTGGCCTCAGCTCCTCCCCTCTGCAGTTCCACCATGCCCCTCACACCCTAGCCCCCCGCCCCTCTCCTCCAGGAACCCTGGCCTGGCACAGTCCCAACCCTGGGAAAATCCAGCCCCTTGCCTGGTGGCACCGCTGTGGCCGTGGCCCCAGTGCCCAGTGCCCTGCCCCTCAGCCCAGCGCCTTCCCTCCCATCCCTGGGAATAGCAGCACCCAGAGGCCCTGCCCCAGCTGTGCCGAGCTGGCTGCTGGCCGGCCCCCCTCCATCCACGGCCCCCTGCCCCGTGAGCGGCCCACCAGCTGTCCTTTCTCCATCTTTGTAGGGGCAGGTGTTGTGGGCACAGCGGGCTGAGACACCACTCCAGGTGCCTGCGTCTGGTTTGAGTCCAGCTGCTCCACTTCCCACCCAGCTTCCTGCCCGTGCATCCTGGGAGGCGGCGGGTGATGTCGGAGCACTTGGGCCGCTGCCACCCACGTGGGGGCCAGGATGGAGCTCCTGCCTTCTGGCTTCAGTCTGTCCAACCCTGGCCGTTGCAGCAAACCTGCAGATGGAGGATAGATTCATTCCCTCCCTCCCTCCCTCCCCCACTCCCTCCCTCTCCCCCATCTCATTTCTCTGCTGAGTTTGGAAGCAAACCCCTGCAGGGCTCCTGCCTGCTGCCTCCTGGTGCCCCTTGCCCCAGAGCGTCTCTGATGGCCTGGGGCCGGCAGTGCTGGGGCAGCCTCCAGGGCTCCAGGAGAGTGGCAGTGCTTCTGTCTCTTCGGCGTCTTGGAAATCTACCCAGTTTCAAAGCTTTAAACACCAGTGGTCTCTGAGGACCCCCAAATAGCCACAGCCTGGACGCTGCCCTGAGCTGGCTGCAGCGGGACTCCCGCATCCAACTCCGTCCTCGGGGTGGCCACTGCTGCTCCCCCCAAGCCTCCCACACCCGGGAGTGCCCACCCGGGCCCCCAGCAGCTGGCACTGGTGCCCCCAGAGTCACCCTCACTGCGCTTGGTCACAGCCCCACACTGACTGCCAGTGAGTGCCGCGGCTCCAGCTCCGGACACCACCCCCGAGAAGCCCCCTGAGCCCGGCCGCTCTTCCAGTCCCGCCGTCCCGTCTTCAGTCTGTGGGCCCTTTACCCGGCTTCTGCCTCACCTCCCTTGGACCTCCGCTGCAATGTCACCTTCTGCCCTGGTGGCCTCTGCTCCTTGCCCCGCCCCCTGCTTGTCTCAGGCCTGCAACCTTCCTGTGCCCCGGGGTCTGCTCCGTGTACCTCTGGATCCCAGGGACAGGGACTCTGACCTCTGCTCACCGCCACCTCTAGCGCCTGGGACAGCCCTGGCCCAGCACACACGGCTGAGTGGCCTTGCGCCCTGACAAGGAGGGCCCGGGGCAGGTCTGCTCCGGGCCCCAAGTGCTCTCGGCCTTCGAGGGGCTTGGACGAGCAGGTGGTCCTGACCCCACGCCCCGGACGGCCGGAGGTCAGCTTCAAAGCTGGATTAGCTCACCAGCTTAACCCCGCTGCCACATTCTTGTGACAGTTGTCTGGCCGGGGATCGGGGGGCCCAGGCCCAGCCTCGGACTCGGGCCCCTGGGAGTCCCTGCCCCTCCCCACCACATACACACACACAAGAGCCCACAGTCACTTGCGTATATAAGCACACACACGCAAAATGTGTTCTCACATACACCCATATGCACTCATACAAGTGTACACTCACAAGTGCATGCTCACACGAATGCACACACAGGTGCGTTCACACACACGCACATTCATGCTTACACACGTGCACACGTCACATGCAAGTGTATGCTCACATGCGTGCACACGCACACACCTACATGCACACACACAGGCACGCTTACACATGCGCACACACATGCACACTGTCACATGTATGCTGGGGCTGGGGGCCACGGCTGCTGGGTGCTGGGTGCCCGGGCACCTGTGTGAAGCCACATTTCGCCGCTGTCCCCTGGGACTGTGCTGCAGTGGCCTCCTCCTGCTGCACCGCCCCATCCATCGTGGGGGAGTCGCGGCCAGCTTCCATAGGGTCACCCCCCCCGACTCCTGGGTCCCAGCCTGAAACAACCAAGTGTCCAAAATGTCGCTATCAAGACCCAAGCGGCCAGGCTGATCCCAGGAGACAGGCTCCTCCAGTCTGCCCCGGGATTCCCAGGCCGCGAGCCAGGGTCCGGAGCCCAGGCAGACCCCGGAAGACCCCAGTGGCCGAGCTGGAGCTTCAGTCCACAGAACAGGACTTGAGGGAGAAGGAGCTGTGCAGAGAGAACCCAGCGTCCCAACACAGGCGTGCAGGCAGGGGCCTGAGGCCGTGAGAGACTCGGCCTAAAGGGTTAAAGGGAGCGGTGCCGGAGCTCACGCAGGCGGCAATCTCTGGTATATCGTCCGTTCCCATCAGCCAGACCGGAAAATCCCTGCCTCTGGGGGGCAGGTGCTGAGTCAGCCATTTCCTCCCAGGTGGGAAAGATTCAGTAGCAGGCGGAGGGCACGGCCAGACCTGGCCACAGCTCACGGCAGCAAGACCCACACAGAGGAGTCGGTCCTCAGAGGCGCCGCTGCACCCCGGGACGAAGCGCAGGACCTGTCGGCAGTGTAGGCATCGCCAGTGGGTCACAGGGAAAATCCTACAGATGCCAGGAACCCAGCGCAGGACGATGGGGCAAGCAAACAGGCAGGAAGCAGGGAATGACGGAAACGGAGCCGGAGGTGACACAGCTGTTAGAATGAGCACGGGGGATGCTCATGTCGGCGCCATAACCATGCCGCAGGTGCTCACGGGGGAGGGGGGACATGCCGGGAATGTCATTGCCGTAACCATGCCGCAGGTGCTCACGGGGGAGGGGGACGTGCCAGGAATGTCCTTGTTTTGGAGCTCAGCTGAGGCCCTGGTTGTGTGCTGTGACCATCTACACGTCCCGAGTCACTTACTTTAGAATGGTTGATTTTGTCAAATAAACTTCACCTCCTAACAAAACAAGAAAGCTTAAAAAGGACGCGTGGCTGCTGGCGTGAGTGAGACGCAGGGAGCTGGCAAAGGCCCCCAGGGGAGAGCCGAGGGGCAAGGCCCCTGCTCTGTGCCGGGACGCGGCACCACCTGAAGGCAGGTGCCCCTGGCCCAAGGTGCCCCGCAAAACAGCGCCAGTCACCCACGCCTCCAAGCAGGCGGAAGGGCAGCAGTAGTCCGAAGTAGCCCAAAGGCGGAATGCCAGGCTGAAGCACAAAGACCGGATGGGCCCAGAGACTCAGAACCAGGCAGTCCGCTTGACCTCGCCTCCTTCAGCAGCCCCCACCCGGCCTGAGTCCACTGAGGCTGCTGTAGCAAAATCCCCTGGCCCGGGGACGGACGAGGACAGCGTCCACCTGCCGCAGTGCTGGGGACCCAGAAGTCCAAGGTGGAAGCCGCAGCAGGTGCGGGGGCAGCTGAGGCTCACTCTGCTCCCAGCGGTGAGGGGCGCAGGGGCTCCTGCCAGCCTCTTTTTTTTTTTTTAAGGTTTATTTATTTGAATGGCAGAGTGACAGGGAGAGGGAGAGAGAAAGGGGGCTTTCCTCTGCTTGTTCACTCCCTAAGTGGCTGAAGGACCTGGGCCTGGGCTGGATGAAGCCAGGAGCCTGGAGCTCCCTCCGGGTCTCCCATGTGGGGTGGGGGTCCAAGCACTTGGGCACCATCAGCGCCTTCCCAGGCCATAGCAGAGAGCTGGATGGGAAGCGCAGCCGCGGCTCCAGCCCCTGTATGGGGTGTGGGATCCCAAGCAGCAGTGTAACCCGTGCCACAGCGCCGCCCTGCTGGCCTTTTCTAAGGGCACTGATCCCATTCATGAGGGTGGAACCCATCCCTTATGGCCTCCCTTAACGTGATTGTGTTGAGTGCGATTTTAGGGGACCCCGAAATTCAGACCATAAGAACCCCCAATTGAAAGAGGATCAGATTTTTTATTGTTTTTTTATTATTTATTTGACAGGTAGAATTACAGACAGTGAGAGAGAGAGACACAGAGAGAGGTCTTCCATCTGCTGGTTCACTCCCCAAATGGCCGCTATGGCCAGAGCTGAGCTGATCTGAAGCCAGGAGCCAGGTGCCTCCTCCGGGTCTCCCATGTGGGTGCACGGTCCCAAGCACCTGGGCCATCCTCCACTGCCTTCCCAGGCCACAGCAGAGAACTGGACTGGAAGGGGAGCAACCAGGACTAGAACCCGGCGCCTATGAGGATCAGATTGAACCAAAAATTCCAGCCTGACCATTTCTTGCCCACAAAAATCCAACTTAAATACCAAGACGCAAAGAGGTTAAAAGAGAAGGGATTGGGGCTGGCGCTGTGGCAAAGTGCGTAAAGCCAGCACCTGCAGTGCCGGCATCCCATACAGGTGCCGATTCGAGTCCCGGCTGCTCCACTTCTGATCCAGCTCTCTGCTGTGGCCTGGGAAAGCAGTGGAGGATGGCCCAGGTCCTTGGGCCCCTGCGCCTGTGTGGGAGACCCAGCAGAAGCTCCTGGCTTTGGATGGGCTCAGCTCTGGCCCTTGCAGCCATTTGAGGAGTGAACCAGCAGGTGGAAGATATAAATCTTAGAGAGAGAGAGAGAATGAAAAAGACAAACCCTACTGGGAGAAGATGGCTTTAAAGCATGTATCCGACACAGGGACACCTATCCAGACTATGCAAGGACCTGCACAACTCAGAAGTGAGGAATCCGGCAACCAAGTCTTTAAGAACCAGGGGTCACATAAAGTCCTAGGAAATGTAGACACACATGTAGTGGCAGAAAGCGGCTCAGTGGGTGCCTGAGACAGGTGCCTCTGTGAGACAGGTGGGGGCTGGGGTGGGAGGGGCTTGTCCGCGAGGCCGCACCTGTGGGGCTGTGGGTTTGCTGGCTTCCGTGGTCTTGCAGTGCTGTGTCAGGCGCATACGTGTGTCACGACACAGGCCCCTGTCAGGTTGAGCAGTCACACCGCACCTCGCAGCCCGGCAGCCGATGCCTGGCAGAGGACGTGGCGTGGGATGCCTGGGAAGGCCTGTGGGGAGCAACTCGGACTAGACTAAGTTACTGGAATTAAGACTTATTCTATGCATCTGCTCTCCCACAATATGGCGCTGGGAGAGAAGAAAACAGCTTCTACACAGCTGCCTCCAGTTCAGCCAATAAACAGCAGGACCTGCTCCTGATTGGAGGAGAGCAGCGTACTCGGCGTGTGGGCAGCCGAGTTAGGATTGGCGGAGGAGGACTATAAAGGAGGAGAGAGACGGCATGCACCAGGAACATCTAAGGGGAACATCTAAGGGGAACACCTGTGCAGCCCCCGAGAGAGCCGGCCGGCGGTGTGCCGCTCCCCTGCGGAAGTGGGGAATGTGGCAGGGGGAACCGCCCTTCCACGGAGGTGGAAGGGATAGTAGCCAACCTGGGAAGAACCAGCAGCAAACCCGGGGAGGGCCGAGCAGACGAAAGAACAGCGCAGGGTCCAGTGTCGTTCCTCCACGAAGAGGGGGAGCAACAAAGGCCAGCGTCGGGCCTTTCCCTCCCTTCTGCGTGTTGGCCTGGGCCAGGCCCTGCAGGGCGGAATGCCCCGGACTTCCTGGAGGGAGACCCCACGTCAGGCCGCGTCTACGCAGAGCTCCCGGGCGGTGTCTGCGGCGGCTCTGCTTCTGCCAGTCTGCGGCCAGTGACCTCGTCTTCCCAGATGCGCGCACCAGGGCTCTGCTCCCGGGTCGGGTGGGCCCAGCGCCAGGCCGAGTGTGGGGCACCTGCCAGGCCCCCACAGAGCCCAGGGAGGAGGCACAGGGCCTCTACTGTGTTTGGATAAAGACGCGAGAGCAGGCCAGATCCCCCGTGGAAGAGGACGGCGGCACCGCTGCTCGGAGGGCCCTGGACCAGGGGGTCCCACCTGCTTCTCCCCGCGGAGGTGGCCCCTGCACGTCACTTCCCATCGGGGTGTCAGGTCCCTGGGTGCCGGGCAGCCCAGTGTTTACAGCCCTCTTTTCCGCCTCTGTGTGCTTGTTGAGCGCCTACTGTGTGCCGTGTCTGTGCCACAGCCACCACAGCAGGGCAGGAAGCCCCTGAAACTGCCCCTGGGTCACAGACCGCGGGCTCAGCCCACTCCGGAGCTGGGGTGACCTCAGAGGGTGACAACGGCCCAGAAGATGACCATGTGACAAGAGGAAAGTGCGAGAAGGGCTTCCCGGCTCAGGCGTGGCCTGGCGCTTCCTTCACACCCTTCCGTGGCCTGCCGCGGTGGCCAGCCGCTGTCTGGCCTGGCAGCGTCTCCGGGACCCCGCCCTCAAGGCCGTGGGGGTGACCCGTGTCTGTCCCAACAGGTGAGCTGGGGAAGCTGACCGGCTCTCAGAGCCTCTCCGGGGCTCGCCGAGGACGCCAGGAAGCTGCCTCTCCCTCGGGGGCCCCCCAAGGCCGGCACAGGGTCTGGCTCCTGCCATGTCTCCTTGGAGGAAGGCAGGCAGGGGCTGGTGAGCTCGTTGTAGGTCCTCCAGGTCCCCCCAGGGCAGGGCTGCCCTCGCTCTCACACCCACCCGCTCTCCCGCAGGACCTGAGCCTGGGAGGAGGCCCCACCCGGCTCTGCAGCCTACATGTGTGCCCTGGGCCCAGTCACCCACCGAGGGGTGCCCAGGACAGACGGGGAGGGGCCGGGCTGTTTCCAGCACAACGAGAAGGGACGGGCAGCTGCATCCCCTGATGCCCTGGCCCCAGGGGCAGGGCGAGGCCTGGGGACCCGGTGAGGAACAGGCCTGGCTCCTGGCAAACCCAGAGCCACCCCCTGGGTAGCCGGGGACCGTGGGAGCCTCTGTAAAATCGGGGACAACCCAGCCTTCGCTGCAGGTCTGTCGGGCAGGCCTCCTGAGGGCATCCCGGCCAGGAAGCCGCTCGGACGCCCGGTGGTCCCAGGAGCCTGCTCACCGCACGGACACGGATCCCACCACTGAAGGTTCTGTTTCCGGCCTTGGGAGGAGGACCGAGGGAGGCACCTGTGACCCCGCGCGTGTGTCAGTTTCCTATCTGTCAAACCAAGATGAGCACCCTGACCCCCCGGGACCCTTGGTGAGGCTGGGTGGGAGGGTGGCCAGCAGTGGCCTGTGGCAGTGGCGGGCACAGGCTGGGAGCCCAGAAAGCGGCGGCCGGAGCAGTGTGCACGCACTTCAAAGCCACACGCTGGCCGGGCTGGCCGCCGCCCACTGGACGCAGGCCTGGGGACCCTGGGTCCAGCCCTCGTGGGAGGCCAGGCTGCTTACTGTGGACTGGGTCCCAGACAGAGGGAGGGAGGAGTCAGGGTGCCACCTCCAGTCCTTGACACCCCAGAAAGCTGCCTCCCCACCAGAAGCTGTTCCCATGGCAACGTGCCTTGCCCCTCTTCGCCCTGGCGCCCGGCGCCCCTCCCCTGCTGATGGAGTCCAGGGAGCCTCACTTGGCAGTGCCGAGGCACAAAGACCCCCGCCCCCCACCCCTCCAGGCCAGATTGCCTTGGCGAGGGGACCAGATCCTAATTAGCACTAATTAGCGCCTCGGCAATCTGCAAGATGCGGCACCTGCCACCAAGTCGCCTTCTGAAACACGCGAACCCATTCCCACTGCTCCCGACCACCACAGGGGGCTGTGTGGAGACCCTCCCCCATCAGCGCCGCCCCCAGCTCGGGCTTTGTGCGAACTCTGGCCCGCACGGAGCGGGCAGCCCCGGTGCCAGGGACGTGGGCACTGCTGGGGCCGCATGCGCTCCGGGGGACCTGTCCCACTCCCCTCCCCGCACCCCGCCTGCTGCCAGCCCTGCCCACTGACGCCCTTCCATGGGCCAGGTCTGTGAGTGTGGGGGTGGGGGCACCCAGGGGGGAAGCAGAGAAGGCTGTGTCCTCCGGGGCTCGCGGCCTGTGAGGGGCAGAAAGCCCCTGGGTGGGACGGACCCCAGCACTTCTTGGGGAAGAGAGGGCAGTGGCACTGGGCCGGTGCCGGAGGCCAGGCTCCGGGACCTGACGGGCTCTGGGCTTGCTCGCTGCCACCACCCGCGGCTGTCACCCCTCCCTCCCCTCGCTCTCGTCCTGTCATCTGGGGCTGACAGACGGGCTCCTCTGTGGAAGCAGATCCTCGGACCTCAGATGTCCACTGCGGGCCCAACCGGCCCATTTCCCAGATGGGGACACTCAGTGTCGGGTCTGAATGGCCGTGAGCCAGCAGGTCCACAGCCCGGGTCAGAGCGTGCCTCCCCCCTCTCCTCCCTCTCCCTCTCCCTCCCTCCCTTCCTCCCTCCCTCTCACCCTTCCCTCCTCTCCCCCTTTCCACCCTCTCCCTCTCTCCTCTCTCCCTCTCTCCCTCCCTCTCTCTGTCTCCCTCCCTCTCTCCTCTCTCCCTCCCTCTCTCTGTCTCCCTCCCTCTCTCCTCTCTCCCTCCCTCTCTCTCTCTCCCTCCCTCTCTCCCTCTCCCTCCCTCCCTCTCCCTTTCCCCCCTCCCGCTCTCTTCCTCTCTCTCCCTCTCCCTCTCTCCCTCTCCCTCTCCCTCCCCCTCCCCCTCTCCCTCTCCCTCTCTCTCTTGCGGCAGTTCTCTGAGGTCTCAGCAGACTACAGCTTTTCAGCCTGAGACGGGTGTTCTGACACTGCCCGGTCCCTGAGGGTAGGAGGCCCAGCCGTCAGAGCTGCCCTGGGCCACCTCCCCCGGGGCTGCGGCAGTGCCTGGGAGGCCGGGGCAGGTGCAGCGGTGCAGGGGGTCCTCGGCGGCCTCCTCCTCACAGCCCCTGACCTGCCAGTGGTGGCTTCAGAGTGACAGCTCCTCAGAGGCCATGGCCCAGGCCCCAGGCCACCCAGACGAGGTCCTGAGGAAGAGCAGAGGAGGTGGCGGGGGCGCTGTGGGAGACCAGGGCCCCGTGACACCGCTTAACCTTGGCCCAGCCGGCCAGAGGGCCAGCGGAGCTGGTGGGTTTGCCGGCCGCCCCGCCACTCCCCAGATTGTGGGGCAGGAAGGGCCGGGCTGGGGTGAGGTCCACTTGGCCCAGTGTGCAGGGGAGGCTGTCCTGGGAGAACGCCCCCGGGCCGTGCGCCCCTCGGCTGGCCTGCGCTGTGGCCGGCATTTCTGTCCTGCAGGAGTTCGTAAAGGGCCTTTTGGCTGGGCTCGAGTTTCTTCTTTGCTAATTGAATTTCATTTGTGCAGGAGAGAACAGGAAGAATACTGTTTGCCTCCGGCCGGCCCTTCCCCCCCACTCTGCACAGTTCAGAGGACAAGGAGCAGGGAGGCGAGGGCGGCAGTGTGGACGGGACGGCTCTTGGGCCCCGGCGAATGTGCCAGAGTGGCCACGGCCCTGTGCGCCCGCCCGCCCGGCCAGCTCGGGGCAGGTGTCCCCCGACAATTACCGCAGGCCCCCGGGCAGGCCCCGGGGACCGCCCTGAGGCCACGGTGCTGAGGCAGCCCGGTCCTGGGGCTGGGGCCTGAAGGAAGCCCCCTCCTCCCCGACGGCCCCGGCCCGTGAATGCAGGCTGTGCGGACGGCTGGCTCGGCGTGAATACCTATTCAGAGCGCGGCCCTTGTTCTCGGCCTGTCGCCTGCCTGGGCGGCCACAGATGTCCCAGAGCTGGGGTGGGAAGGTCCTGCTCACACAAAGGCGCTGCTGGGGGGCTGGGCTGTGTTTTGTTCGGGTTTGGGTTTTTCGCGCCGAAGTCAGTGGAGCAAGAGAGGCCGCGGGTTAAACTTGACCGCCCGGTGGCTGCCAGCAGCCTGCGGTCAGCGAGGGGCTCCCGGGCCGCTGGGAGGCCACCCAGCCTGGGCACCCCGTGGCGGCAGCGCCTGCGGAGCGCGGGATGGCTGCCTGCCCGGCACCCGGCACTCGCACGCTCCTCTCCCTGCTTCAGGTGAGGCACCCACACAGCTGCTCTGCGCATGCCCGGCCCTGTGCTGGTGCCAGACCGCCCCCTGTGCCTCCCACCCTGGGCCAGATCTCCCGGGGGGTCTGTGAGGCCCTGGCAGGGGACAGAACCCCAGTGCACAGACCTTCCCCCAGCCGCCACCAGAACTCCACGTCAGAGGTGGCCGAACGCGGGGGTCTCTGGTCTGACTTCCGCCCGACCCCAGACACCAGCTCCGGCTCACGAGCCCTGGCTTCAGGCTACCTGGGCTTTAATTAACCAGAGACAGCATCACACACAGGAGTGGCAGCCCTGCCCACGCCGGCCTCCGTCCTGGGTCCTGGCCCCGGGGGGCTGCCGAGGATATGGGGACACACCCAAGACCAGCCCCGGTCAGCCCCTTGCCCACGTCCTGGGCCAAGAAGGGGACCCGCCCTCAGATGGGGCCCGTCTGGTGTTTCACAGACCAACAGGTGCAGCCCTTGTGCTCTGAGAGGAAGCCGAGTTGGATGGTGGCGCAGGGGACCCCACTCTGGCCTGGGTCCCACGTCGCCCCAGCACTGGCCTGCCCCTCTCGTCAGGGAAGGGTTCGGTCCCCGAACTGTCGGCCGATCCCCACTGCCTGCACTGGGAGGACGGCGTCGCCGCTCCTGGTGGGGCAGAACCCAGGGCACAGAGCAGGTGGGTGGCCCATGTCCCCGAGGCCACACAGCTGCGAGGGGGGCACAGACGCGCATCGGTGCCTGCCAGTGGCCCCGCAGCAGAGCCAGGAGGGCGGCCCTGGTGCTTGTCTGGGCGCAGGAGCTGGCGTCGGGGCTCTGACACCGAGCTGGACTCAGAGCCGGGCAAGCTGCTCAGAGGTGGGCCTCCAGGGAGAAGGGCAGGCCGGCACGGGGCCGTAGCACGCGCTGGGCCCTGGCCCGAGGCGCACATGGCCTGGGCCTGCTGCCTCTGCGCTGCTCACCCCCAGAGCGCCTGTGTGGCACCTGCTGCAGGCTCTCGGCGTCTGTTTCGATTCCCTCTTACAGACACTAAACCAAGGCACAGAGGCTCTGTCCCGTCCTCAGAGGGTCCTGAAGCCCCTCCCGGGAAGTGACCCGGGGCAGCCCCGCGCCTCCCCAGCCTGGCCGCCTGCTTCCTCGCGGGGCTGTGGGCGTGGGCCAGACCCCACGGGCTGCTCTGTAATTTCACGTGTAGCTGTGCATGTCATCGGGTGAGACCCAAATGCTAACCTTGCCGGAGGCCAGGCCAAAGTACACATTTAGGAGCCGCAGTCCCAAGCTTGGAGGCCTCGCTCACCCGGTCCCGCTCCAGCCCCGGTTGCAAAGCCGCAGCGTCCAGTCGGGAGCGGACTCCTCGCTCGGACACCCGGCCAGCCCTGCCCGGCCCACTGCAGGCACAGCGGCACTCTCACGGGCTGTGCCGTCCTCCCAAGACCGGGGCACAGGGCACTGCCTGGAGCGGGGACGGTCCCCGCGGCCACGCGGAGGCACTGCTGGGCTCTGGGGAGGAGGGAAGCAACCTCAACCCCCTGGCAGCTTACGGGGGTCCTCACCCTCACCTCATTCCAGGACCCGGCGTGCAGGCCAGGGTCCCGGCTCCTGAGGCAGGGTGGCCCTGCGGGCCTGAGGGACCTCGGTGGCCTCGCTGGTCACAGCGCAACAGGGCAACATGGCTGCTGGAATCCAGAGTGTGGACGCCAGAGCGAGAGGCCGGCCCCGGGGCACAGCTGTGCCTGCCTCGGTAGCCCAGAGAGCAGGGCAGGGGCGAGGTGTGCGGGGGAGCTGGCCCCTCCTCTCAGAGCCACGCCTCCTGACCGGCCAGCTCATCACGGTGGGGGGGGGGGGGGCAGCAGGGATGGTTTCCTCTGCCTTTGGGTCACTTGTTTGGGCAGCGGAGGGTCCGGAAGTTTCTGGAAAGGTGATTCGGTGCCAAGAGCCCCCGCGTAGGAGCCAGGCCTCCTGGCCCGGCTCTTGCTGTGGTGTTGGGGCTCTGGCCTCACTCACCCTGCACACGTGGCTGCCTGCTCCCTAGTGACCGTGCCTCAGTCTCCCCACGTGCACCAGGACCCTACGCTTCATTCACCGTCCAGCCCAGGCCCCAGCCCCCGCCTTCGCGGCCCTGGCCTGACAAGACAGTGGCCAGGAGGTCAGCAGTGCGGCTCCTGCAGCCGAGGGCCGGGGGTCCCAGCCAGCCCCAGGGGTCCATCTTGGCCAAGATGGCGGCCCTATCCCTTGGGACAGGGAGATGGCTCCACCCACAACCCCTTCCCCCGCCCTCCACACCCCTCTGCTCCTCGCAAGTCCTCCTCAGTTGTCCCCAACTGTCCCCGCAGCCACCACAGCACTTGCCACCCCCACCCCCGCCTGCCGCCAGCCCGACAGGAAGTGAGGGTGCGGGCGGGCACTCCTGCTCGTGCGTCCCCCAGGACGCCGGCGGGGACGGGCACCTGAGTCTCCCGGCTGGGCGCTGGGGCTTCCTGGAGAGTTCGCCTCTTCTCGCCCCTGTTACTCATGGCACAGACACCATTCCCAGGTGGCTTCCTAGGGGACAGGCGTGGCCCAAAAGCCAGGCAGTCGCCGGGCCTGGGAGCTCACAGAGGCCTGGGCCACCACCCCCCTGCCTGCCCCCACACGCCACAACGCCAGCAGTGGCCTGGGGACCTCACGCTGCCACACCTCCCACGCCGGGAGCTGGGCACTGAGACACCTGTTGGGTGACGCGTGCCCTGCTCAGGTGGGGCCCTGGCCACGCCCACCACCCTCTTCCCTGCTGCCTCCTGGCCCGGGGACCCTGCCGGCAGCGCCTCACTCCAGGCCTCTGCGCATTCTGCTCCTGCTCCCCACGGCGGCCTCCTCCCCGTCAGAGCCGGGCCGACACGTGCTCCTCTACACACTGTGTTCAATGGCGCCCTCCTCTGTGAAGCCCTCCCTGATTGCACTCTGTCCAGCAAGGCAAGAGCTAGAGGTCTGTCAGACCTCACGGCTGGGGTCCCATGGCCCCCACTGGCCCGAGTCCCCGGAAGCTGGGAATATGTCCTGGTCATTTTGGGATCTGTGGCCCCAGCTGGACCCAGGGTCCCTTGCGGCACCTTGGGAAGTGCTGCTGAGCCCCCAAGGGCGTCCGTGCTTTCCTGTGGGCGGCGGGCAGGGCCGGGCGGGTGCGGCCGTCTGCGGAGGCCCCCTCGGCTCAGGCTGCTCCACAGGCCCGTGGGGCGGGTGTCGCCATCCTCACCGGGGAGGTGGCCGCCCCGAGCGTGGTCAGCTGCCAGGAGTTGGGTTCAGCGAGGGGCTGAGCCAGGCCGGCCTCCCTGAGCATCCTCAGGTGATGGCAGGTGGGCAGCCTTCTCCCAGCACGGGGACCCTGCTGTGGGCACGCACACACGCACACACGCACACACATGCACGTGGCCACACACCCACGCGCACAGGCACACACATGCACACCCTCATACACCCACACGCACACATGAACACATGCACACACCCATACAGGCCCACATACACACACGGTTACATGCCCACACGCACACATGCACACACATGCACCTGCCCACACACATGCTTGCACACATGCACACACATGCACGTGCCCACACACCCACACGCACAGGAACACACATGCACACCCTCATACACCCACACGCACACATGAACACATGCACACACCCATACAGGCCAACATACACACATGGATACATGCCCACACGCACACATGCACACACATGCACCTGCCCCCCCACATGCTTGCACACATGCACACACATGCACCTGCCCACATACACACACTTGCACACATGCACACACATGCACCTGCCCACACACACACTTGCACACATGCACACACATGCACATGCCCACACACATGCTTGCACACATGCACACACATGCACCTGCCCCCCACATACTTGCACACATGCACACACATGCACATGCCCACACACCCACACCCACACGCACATGAACACACATGCACACCCTCATACGCCCACACGCACATATGAACACATGCACACACCCATACAGACCCGCATGCACACACGGATACATGCCCACACCCACACATGCACACATGCACACACCCACACACATGCCCACACACACACACACGCATACACATATGTTCACACACCCATGCACACACACGCCCACGCATACATACACTCATGCCCACACACACACATGCACTCACATATGCACATGCACGCAGGCACACACGCCCACACACATGCACACAGCATACACATGTGCACACATACACACACCCACACATAGACACTTACACGTGCCCACACCCACGCACACATCCACACATGCATACACACATCCACACATGCACACACTCACACATGCACACACATACACATATGCGCTCACACGCAGGCACACACACCCCCATGCACACTCCCGACCCTCGGTGCAGCCGCAGGCCGCGCTGGGCCTTTAGTCACATCCTGGCGGAAGAGCGTGGCCGGCGCGGGGCCTCCCGGGCTCCACCTGATGGGGGCCGCAGGGCTGAGCCGCTTCCGCATCAGAAACCGCCCTCCTGCTGGGCCCGGGCCAGGCCTGTGGCAGCGGCCGGGCCCTGCGGCTGCTTTTCCTACTCCCACGGACGCCGCACGCTCTTGGCCGAGGGCAGAGCTGATGGGTCCCAGATGGGAACTGGGGCAGCCTCGGAGGGCGGCGGGCTGGGTGAGGCTGGGGGCTCCACCTTCTGGTTTGGGGGCCCTGCACTGCCGGAGGGAAGATGACGCCAACCCTGGCTGGGGTCCAGGTGCCTCCGGCGGGGCAGGCCCCAGCCTCCGGGGCGTGCCGCAGCCGTACACAGCTCCGTACTGGGGACAAGGGACAAGAGAGGCCTCCCTCGGGGCGGCACGGGGGGCTCGGGGTCAGCTCGGCTGGGGTCCGCCGGGGCAGCCTCTGGCCTCTGTGGTGCAGCCAGACCTGCATCTGGTGCGGCCAGGTGCTTCGTGCCTCGACTCCCCAGGGTGACAGTGGATCAGGCGGGTGCAGTCACCCTGCAGGACGAGGCTGTCCCCAGCCTGGAGGTCCGGCCCCTGCCCCGCCCCCAGCACAGCCCCTTCCTCAGCCTCAGACCTGCGCCTCCTTCCCACTCTCCGGGGGCCGCCCCAGCCACGCCGTCCCCGGCTGAGCCTTGGTGCCCCTGCAGCAGCCCCGGGCCGCCCGGTCAGGACTCAGGCCCCCGTGTCGGTTCTCAGCACAGCCGTGAGAACATTTTCCCAAACGCAGAAGCGAGCCAGCACCCCCATCCCCCGTAACGTCCCCCACCCCCAGCCGCGGAGCCCAGCCCTGCAGGGATCACCTTTGGCTCACGGCCCTGCCCCTCCCCGCCCCACAGCTGCCTCCCAGCTCCATCCTGGCCAGGCCCCCAGTGGGCAGGGCTCCTTCCCCCATCCTGCCCTGGGCGGCCAGTGAGCCACAGGTGTGGCCTCAGGGACCCTCATGGAGCTGGCAGTGCCGCCTTGCAGGGCTGAGCTCGGCGGGGGTGACGAGGCGGGGGTCCCGGCTTCCCTCCCTCCCCCTGGTCCTTCCCTGCCTCTCAGACTGCCTGCGGCCCTCAGGTGGCTACAGCAGGGCCAGCCAGGGCCTGGGACCCGCCTGTGGCCACCCCGGCACTGGGCTCCAGGGTGGGAGCAGAGTGGCGAGGAGCAGGGCGCCCCCCGCCCCGGGCGCCTGCTCAGGCCCCGCTGCCCCTCGGAGCCGGATTCCAGCCCCACTGCTGGGCTTCTCTGAGGGGTCCCTCCCGCCGCCACCTGTTCCCATGGTGACCAAGGCGGGACCCCCGCCACCCCCGCCTTTCTCCCGGCCCGGCATCAAAACGGCAGCGTCAGCGCCCGCTTTGTCCGGGCCGACGCCGCCCCTCCGCGGGGACAAAGCCGGCCGCCGCGCGGACAATTCGGCCGCCTGCGTCCGCCCCTGCCGCGGGCCTCTCGGGCTCTCCGGGGAGGACATTCCCACAGGACCAGCATGGCCACGAGCCTGGAGGAATGGCCGCCACGGTGCCCCCCACTGGGGCTTCTTCGCCTCCTGGCGTGAGGCTGGATGGGAGCCCCTGGCCCAGCGCGGCCCCCACTGTCCCCGCACTGCCCGCCCCGCGGCCACTCAGCCTCTGCCTTCCCAGCCCCCCACCCCTGGTCCCCAATCCCGGTCCCCTGGTCCCCGCCGCCAGGTCCAGCTGCCCTCTCTTGACAGCTGCAGCCCCTCCCTGGCGGCCACGCGAAAACATGAGAGGAATGTCCCACAGGTCCCTTGAGGGTACGAGTGGGGAAACTGAGGCAGCAGCCCCCACCGTGGACCCAGAGCCCTGCTGTGCTCGGCCGCACCAGCTCCTGGAGAGACAGCCAGTGCCACAGCATGGCTGCTCCCACACTGTGTTCCATGGAACCCCACAAGCCGAGCCGTGGCCGCCGAAGGGCTGCGAGGTGAAGGAGAGAGGAGGACCCCTTGCGAAGCAGCGAGGCCCTGGCACAGAGCCGTGCCCGTGCCACACCAGCTGCCGGGAGGGCGCGTTTGGAGCTGGGACCCCTGGGCAGTCACCACCGCCTCCTGCCAGGGCCCCCCTGGCCCCTGCCCATGGCACAGCTCCAGGCGGGCGTGGCCAGGTGCTGGCCGTGGTCCCTGCACTTCCTG
Source organism: Oryctolagus cuniculus (assembly GCF_051225735.1). Classification (NCBI taxonomy): domain Eukaryota; kingdom Metazoa; phylum Chordata; class Mammalia; order Lagomorpha; family Leporidae; genus Oryctolagus; species Oryctolagus cuniculus. The sequence continues at coordinate 120,624,231 of NC_142877.1, forward strand.
CGTCCCCAGCTCTGCCCAAGGGAGGCCTCTCCAGGGCCCCGTTCCCTACGTGTCTCAGGACTGTAGGTGGCTCAGAGCCAGAGAAGAGGCCCCCTCAGCACTCACGGGCCCCACCTCCCAGCCTGCACTTCTGGAAGCTTCCACAGCCCAGCTCGGGAGAGCCACGGGTCGTGGCCCAGCAGTCTCGCGTTCCGGCAGCAGCGAGAGGCTTCCGCCCCGCCCGGTGCAGCTCTGGGAAGCTGGACCTGGCAGTCTCCGTCGGGGAGTCCGGCTCACAGACAGAATTATTTGCCTTTGCGGCGATGACAGATACGGACTCCGTGGCCAAAGCCACGCACTCCTCCCGTCGGAACTCGGGAGGAGGGTGGCCGCGCCCAGCGCGGCTGCAGGCAGGAGCAGAGGCCTCCCGGCCGTTTTCCTGGGCACAGCCCTTCCGTGATGACAGAGGGTGGGTGTCCCCAGATCCCGACACCCGCCGCCAACTGCTGGGAGAATCGGCCCCGAGGCCTGCGGCAGGTGCAAGGTGTTTGCCGGTTGGAAAGCCGCGATCTATTCTTTCGACCAGCGGAGGACCAAACCTCAGGGCGCCGGAGCTTTGACAGAACAGCAATGAGGGCAACGTGCGAGGTGTCTGCGAGGCCAGGGGGAGGGGCCGGGCGAGCGGAGACAGCGCAGAGGCCTTCGGGGAGGGTCCCGCTGCCCCGGGACGCACTGGGCGGGCGACGCTGGCGTCCATGGCAGTCCCGTTGTCAGCTGCGACGCTGGAGTCGAGGACGCCCACCGCTCGGCCCCGGTGCAGTCTGCAGTCGGAAGAATGCCGGCGAGCTCTGTGTCGGCGGCTGTTGCGGACTCCTGGCTCCCGGACGGAGGCGGGCACACAGCCCCTGCCGGAACTCCGGGAGTGGAAGGTTGACAGACTTCAGCGCAGCATGGCAGAGTGGAGGAGCCTCTCCCCTTAGAGAATGTGCGGGCACTTACCAGGCCCCCTGCCCAGGAGAGAGGGGGAGGAGGGTGGGGGGGAGAGAGGGAGAGAGAGAGAGGAATAGAGAGAGGGAGGGGGAGAGAGAGAGGAAGGGAGAGGGAGAGAAAGAGGGAGGGAGAGGGAGAGAGAAGGGAGAGGGAGAGAGAGGAAGGGAGAGGGAGAGAGAGGGAGAGAGAGGAAGGGAGAGGGAGGGAGAGGGAGGGAGAGGGAGGGAGAGGGAGGGAGAGGGAGGGAAGGAGAGGGAGAGGGAGAGAGAGGAAGGGAGAGGGAGGGAGAGGGAGGGAGAGGGAGGAAAGGAGACGGAGGGAAGGAGAGGGAGAGGGAGGAAAGGAGAGGGAGAGGGAGAGAGAGGGGAGGAGGAGAGCTTCCATCTGCTGGTTCACTCCCCAAATAATCACAACGTCTGGGGCTGGACCAGGCTGAAACCAGGAGCCAGGAGCTTCCCTGGGTCTCCTGCTTGGGTGTCCTCTGCTGCTTTCCCAGGCCACAGCAGAGAGCTGGATCGGAAGTAGAGCAGCCAGGACTCGAACCTGCGGCTGTTTGGGATGCTGGCACTACAGGCAGCTTTACCACTACAGTTAACCCACCGTGGTGGAATCCTGGCCCCGTGTGTGTTGTTCTGTAAATCTTCAGATAACCAGTATAATGGAGAGGCTCATCTATTTTTTTTAAAGATTTATTTTATTTATTTGAAAGAGTTACAGAGAGGAAGAGACAGAGAGAGAGAGATCTTCCATCTGCTGGTTTACTCCCCAGATGGCCGCAATGGCTAGAGCTGCACTGCTCCGAAGCCAGGAGCCAGGAGTTTCCTCCAGGTCTCCCATGGGGTGCAGGGACCCAAGCACTTGGGCCATCCTCCACTGCTATCCCAGGCCACAGCAGAGAGCTGGACCGGAAGAGGAGCAGCCAGGACTAGAACCGGCGTCCATATGGGATGTCGGTGCTTCAGGCCAGGGCGTTAACCCACTGTGCCACAGCGCCGGCCCCAGAGGGCATCTATCAAATGTGCTTTCACGTACACTGACTGTTTAAGTTATTTCAGAAATAACTGTGTTATTTGGGTAGAACTATTTGGTAGGTTCACCCAAACTAATAAAACTAATTTATTGGTCAATAAATAAATGTTCAAAGAAATAGACAACATAAATTGTTTGCAGCACCCACCTCCAATACTGTCATTTCCAGAAAGTGCCCGCCTCGGCTCTCCCATGGCGACAGCCTGCCTGGGGTACAAGTCCCACTTCCTTCTCTGCTGCCACTGGGCCCCCCGGCCCCTCTGCCCGGCCCCGGGTTGGTGCAATCCCGTGTTGGGTACTTTTCCTGAGGCCTGGGACATCCTTCCCTCCTGTAAGGCCTCCATCCCAGCCCTGGGGTCTCCATCCCCCCACTAGCGTCCCCATCCCAGCCCTGAGGTCCCCATCCCTCCCCTGGGGTCTCCATTCCTCCCCTGGGGTCCCCATCACCCCAGGGCAGACTGGGTGCTGAGGGCACTGCAGTCTGAGTGGCACGCGAGGGCAGCGAGAGGAGAAGCCGGGAGGCAGCACCAGGCTCCCCTCGCACCTTTCTCAGTGCCGCACCCCTTCTCACAGGCCTCTCAGACCCGGAACCCCCTCTTCCCTCCTGGCTCATTCATTTCCTGCGGCTGGAGCGCAGGTACCTGCCCCTGCACACTTGGCCTATGTAGCAGGTTCTGGCCCCACCCTGTCTTCCGGAACCCCTAGCCCAGAGCATGGGGACCCCGTGGCTGCCTTGGGGGGGCAGGGCCCCCCAGTGGCCTCTCCCAGCTCTCCTCCTGCCTCCCCTTGTCCCAGGGCCCTGGGCAGGGTTCACAGCCCTGGGCCTCCCTCCTTAGGGAGCTACCCAGAGAGGGGTCAGGGTGGGGGCTTTCTGGCCTGGGAGGGTGAGCAGGAGTCTGGCTGGGAGGGGAAGGGGCTGAGGTCAGGTTGTGGCTGGGAGGGAGGCTTGAGGGCAGAAGGCGGTGGTCTGTGTAGCACTGTGGGCGGGGCCGCCTCTCCCTGAGAGGGCCAGGCCACTGGGAGGGCCGTTGCCAGCCAGCTCGCCAGCCTTGGTCCTGCCCCCTGCTGCCTCTCCCGTGGTACTGAGCTGGGTCCCCAAGGCCGAGGCAGCGTCCAGCCCTGCCATGAGCTGTCCCGGAGTGAGGCGGGGACTCCTGGAGACTCATTTCCAGGCCCATCAAACAAGGCTTTGGCCACAGGGGCTGCCAGCCACCAGTCCTCACTTCCTGGGCCCCAGCCTGGCACCTAACCCGGATCCTAACTCTAACCCAAACACTAACTCTGATCTTAACCCTTACCCCTAACCCTAACCCTAACCCCAAACCCAACCCCAACCCTGACACTACCTCTAGCCCTAATCCCTAACCGTACGCTTACCCCAACCCCTAACCTCCAACCCTACCACTGCCCCAAACCCTAACCTCTAAACCTACCTCACCCCTAACGCTAACCCTAACCCAAACCCATAATCCATAACCCGTAATCCATAACCCTAATCCTAACCCCTAACCCCAACCCCAACCACAACCCTACCCCTACCACTACCCCCACCCCAACCCCTAGCCCTGCCCCTACTCCTCCTACCCCTCCCCCACCCTACCCCTCCCCCAACACGTCAGCACGCACACCAGGGCTGTGTCCGCTGCAGCTTTGGTTTAGCCTTGCTCCAGGCCCTGCTGGGAGGGGCTCTCCTAGCCCAAGGGTGGGAGTCCCTGAGAGAGGGGCTTGTGCGCAACAGGGAACCAGAGCGACACCCCTATCCCGCTCAGCAGCCTCCCGTGCCCCCTGGACGCCCAGAGTGCAGCGTCTCAGGATGCCCCTATCCCTCCCCCTCCTCCTCCCTGCTCCTCCCCCTCCACCTACTCCTCCCCTCCTCCTGTCCCCTCCCCCTCCCCCTCCACTCCCCCTCCTCCCTCCTCCTCCTCTACCTACTCCTCCCCTCCTCCCCTCCTCCCCTTCCCCTTCCTCCTATCCCCTCCCCCTCTTCCCCTTCCCCCTCCTCCTATCCCTTCCCCTCCTTCTCCCCCTCCATCCCCCCTCTTCCCCCTCCTCCTCCTCCACCTACTCCTCCCCTCCTCCTGTCCCCTCCCCCTCCTCCTCCCCCTCCATCCCCCCTCTTCCCCCTCCTCCTCCTCCACCTACTCCTCCCCTTCCTCCTATCCCCTCCCCCTCCTCATCCCCCTCCATCACCCCTCCTCCCCCTCCTCCTCCCCCTCCACCTACTCCTCCCCCTCCACCTACTCCTCCCCTTGCCCTTCCTCCTATCCCCTCCCCCTCTTCCCCTTCCCCCTCCTCCTATCCCCTCCCCCTCCTCCTCCCCCCTCCACCCCCTCCTCCCCCTCCCCCTCCCTCTCTTCCTCCTCCACCGGCTTACTCCCTAAGCATTTCCCTGATCCCTCCGTGTTCTCAACCCCAGGCACAGGGGTGCCCAGGCCGGGGTGGGCAGAAGGCCTGGGGGTGTCCCAGATGCCTCTCTAGAGACTGGGCAGGGGGCTGGAGGGGCGGGGAGGCTGGTGGGGGCAGGGCAGGGCGCTGTCCACCCCCTGAGCTGAGGGCTCCAGGCCTGGCCCCGCCCCGTCCCTGGCCTGAGCCCCATTCTGCGTCTTGCTGTCACCCACTTCCTGCCCACACCCGGGCCCATTCAAAGTTCTTTCTCAAACATTTGTTTATTTATATTCATTGAAAAACAGCAACAAAGGGAGAGAGACAGAGAGAGAAGTCTTCCGTCTGCTGGGTCACTCTGCAGATGCCTGCTGAGGCCCGGGCTGGGCCACGCGGAAATCGGGGGCCAGGAGCCCAGTCTGGGTCTCTCGGGGGTGCTGGGCCCAGCGGCCTGAGCCGTCACCGCTGCCTCTCAGGGTGTGTGTGGGCGGGAGCCAGGGGTTAGAAGCAGAGCTGGGACTTGAACCCAGGCCCTCCCGCACGGCTGTGAGCGCCCCAAGCGGTGGCTCAGCTCCTGCACCGGACGCCTGCCCCACACTGACCGTTCTGAGGAGAAAAGCAGTATGAGTGAATGAACGAGAAACTGGTGGCAAGCAGACAAGAAAAGCTTCCCCCTCGACCCGGGACCAAGCTGCCCTGGGGCACCCCGGGCTGCACCCACTATGGCGTCTGGCTCGGCGCCCCCTCGGTGCAGCCTCAGCCTCCTGGCCCTCTGGGGTAGGGGAGGGGGGCCCCCTCTTGGGGTCCCCGGGGAAGTGGGGCCCTGGGCTTGTTAATTTGCGGGTGAAAGACCCCTTGCTCTCAGGGAGCAAGAAAACTTTAAGATGTCAGAACAGGGGAGGCCCAGCTGGTTGGACGCCCGCCATCCCGTATGTGCACCTGTTCAAGTCCCGGCTGCTCCACTTCCAATCCAGCTCCCTGCTAATGCACCTGGGAAAGCAGCAGGGGACGTGGAACACCGCATGAAGCTCTGGGCTTCTAGCTTCAGCTTGGCCATCTGGGGAGCAAACCAGTAGACGGAAGATTCTCCCTCCCTCTCTCTCTCTCTCAAGTCTACCTTTCAAACAAATAAATAATAAATAAATAAATCTTCCTAAAAAATGAGTGAGGACAGAGCAGGCACTTAGCTGGGCAGCTAAGACCGCAGTTAGGGGGCCTGCGTCTCAGCCCTGGCTCCTGTCCCCAGCTTCCTGCTAACGCAGCCCTTGGAGGTCCAGTGGGTGGATTCCTGCCGTCTCTGGATTAAGCTCCCTGGGGAGTGAACCAGTGGCCGGGAGATCTTTTTCTCTTTCGCGTTGATTGATTAACGCAAATGTTGAGTTGTGTTTGTCTCCAGTCCTGGCCTGGTCCCGGGACCCCCACCCCCAGACACCCGACTCCGCACATGGTCAGGTCCCTCATCTAAAACGGCCACAGACTCGGCACAGACCCTAACGCGCCGCGGGGCGGGGACCTCGCTCCTCATATGTATAGCACGATTCCCGGGCCGAATCGCCAGCTAAACATCGTCCTGCCACAGACGGAGCTGCAAGTCCCGCCTCCGTCCCTGCCCCTGCGTCTCCACCTGGCGCAGTGTGGCTGCTCTCCGGTACTGATCAGGGAATCAGCGCCCCAGAGAACGCACTGCCCGTGTTCAGATGCCGTGTGTCGCCCTGACTGTAACCAGCCACCGCCTGCATCCTTAGACTCACACAGCACATACCTGGGCTGGCTGTGTAGACACAGCACATACCTGGGCTGGCTGTGTAGACACAGCACAGACCTGGGCTGCCTGTGTAGACCCACACAGCACACACCTGGGCTGGCCATGTAGACCCACACAGCACACACCTGGGCTGCCCGTGTAGACACAGCACACACCTGGGCTGGCCATGTAGACCCACACAGCACACACTTGGGCTGCCTGTGTAGACACAGCACACACCTGGGCTGGCCATGTAGACCCACACAGCACATACCTGGGCTGCCCGTGTAGACACAGCACAGACCTGGGCTGCCTGTGTAGACCCACACAGCACATACCTGGGCTGGCTGTGTAGACACAGCACACACCTGGGCTGCCTGTGTAGACCCACATAGCACACACCTGGGCTGCCCGTGTAGACACAGCACAGACCTGGGCTGCCTGTGTAGACCCACACAGCACATACCTGGGCTGCCCGTGTAGACACAGCACAGACCTGGGCTGCCTGTGTAGACCCACACAGCACATACCTGGGCTGGCTGTGTAGACACAGCACACAACGGGGCTGGCTGTATAGACTCACCCAGCACACACCTGTGTGTCTGGAAAAGTGTGTCCCAGTCCCTTGGGATCCTCTGGCCCCGCCTCCTCTGTGGGCTGATCCAGGCAGCCCCCGGCGACTGAGCTCGGCACGCCCAGGCTGAGCCGGCACTGCGCGCTTTGCACAGGGCTTTCTGCCCATGGCCTGACCTGGCGTCGTGGGGTTGGGGGGGCTGCGGTCCTGGTCCCTGATCCGCAAGTGAGGAAGCAGACTCAGCCAGGGCTGTCCCCGCCCTCCCCCGACCCTTTGGGGGGGCAGAGGGACCAGGGCACCTTCTCAGATGTGTGGGGTCTCCTCATCCAGATGTTGTGGGAGCCGGCAGTGAGCGAGTCTGCCTCAGGGCGGGGGGACCCCGCCCCACTGCAGCAGTGAGGTCGGCCTCTTCTCCCACCCCCACATCCAGTCTCCAGAGCCCGACACAAAAACCCACCAAGGCACAGAGGTGAGGATGGGCCCCCAACCCCCACCCGCTTCCCGGCCTCCCTGCCTGCCAGGTGCTTCAGGGACCACGCGGCCACGCCCCAGGCAGCAGCCAGAGCCGCCACCAACCTCGGCATCTCTCAAAAATAGCCCCGGCCATTTCTGTGACCCCAAAGAGCAGCGCCCAAGGTTCTTAGTAAGCGACGCCGGCCCCCAGAGGTGCCGGGCGAACACGACGTGGCAGGCACACGGTGCAGTGGTCGCTATTCAGCACGGGAAGGCGCAGGGGGCCATGGGCGGAGGCTGCTGTGGGAGTCCAGCTGCGTGCTGTCCTGGGCAGGCACAGCTGGGCCGGGCAGCAGGAGACCTGTGAGCAGGTGGAGCCGGGACTTTCGGGCCAATGGGACTCATCCATGGGGTGCTGTACATTTGTCCAACCCCAGGGAGCCCCCAGGGCCGGCGGGGTGGGGGCTGCGCCCAGGAGCTAAAGCCAGCGAGGTGTCATCAGTCGCCAGTGGCAATCAGAGACCTCGGGTCCTGGGGAAAGGGACTTCAAAGTGGGCTCGTTGGTTTACTTGGGAATCCCCGCCAATGAGGGGTCTTCACGGCAAACACGCATTTGTGCACGACACTGCGAGGGTCTCCCAAACGCAGCAGAATAAACTTGGCTTCTACTCCTGTTTTCCACCAGCTCCTGGAAGTGCCCCCCACTGACGCACAGTTCATCAGGGAAGCTCTGGGGGTGCCCGAGCGCGGCCCCCCACATTGCCCTTGGCTTTTCTGTGAAGCACAACTGCTCTGCAGGGTTGAGTCTGCTCAGGAGCGGCCGTGCGGCCGGCAGGTTGAGCTGCTGCTTGCGACGCTCGCATCCCATTTCGGGGCACCGGTTCGAGTCCCGGCTGCTCCGCTTCCAGGCCGCTCCCTGCTGATGCACCTGGGAGAGCAGCAGAGGAGGCGGCAGGGGCTTCCCTGCCGCCCACGTGGGAACCTTGGGTGGAGTTCCTGGCTCCGGGCTTCACTCTGGCCCAGCTCTGGCCTTTGAGGCCGTCTGGGCAGTGAACCAGGGGAGGGGAGATCTCCGAGCCTCCATCTCTCTTGTCACTCTGCCTGTCAAATAAGCAAACAACGATTTCTTCTTTTAGTATATTTCTGAAAAAAGAGTCCGACGTGAGTGACACCCCCGAGGACGGCAGTGCGCCCGCCCTTTCCGCTGGAGGTCCGGGTGCCGCCCACGTCGCGCTCCGGAGCTGGGTGCGGGCTCGGGCTCCGGCAGGGCCGGGTGTCCGACATCTTTCCCACCCCGGAGGTCCCGGAGCAGACAGCGCTTGCAGCCCGATCTGGAAATGCCGGTGAGGGAGGGGGGAGATGTCCCCCCATCCGTACTCCGCCGGTACTGACACCTGCTCAGGGCCTGCTGGGGGAAGGTCCGTGTTTCAGGAGCGCCCCCCCCACCACCGAGGAGTGACCTTTGGGAAAGTTCCCCTCCCGCAGCCCTGCCTCCGAGGGGGCCCCATTGGTGGCTCCAGCCCCAGGGAGGGCCATGCAGGCTTGGGCACCTGAGCACCCCCCGGGATCATCCCACAGCCCTTAGCAGCCCCAGGGCACCCGAGGCAGCAGGACCGGGGCCTGGGCCAGGCTGGGGCTGGGGCTGGGCCGGTGACATCATGAACCAAGCTGTGCCAGTTCTTTCCCGACCTCGGAAACCCCAACACCCCGCTCCAGGAACTGGCCTGCGGCATTGGCTTTGGCCGGCTGCCCCGGGAGTGTGGCAGGGAGGCCCCAGGCCCCGCCCCCCAGCAGCTGGCCCCGGGCCCCCCCTTCCCTTTCAAGGGCTCCCGGGGAGCCTGGGCGAGTGTGAGAACCAGCAGGGTCAGCTCCCTCGGCCCATGCCACCCCCCACCCCCACCCCCGCCACCAGCCTTCACTGCAAGAAAAATAAGCAGCTGTCCCTGCAGCCTCCGTGGGACTGGGATGGCCCCGCCACAGCCTCGGGCGGCCGTGGGGCTGACTCACCGCCTGCCCGGTGGGGGCAGCCCTGGGAGCCCTGTGGTGACCTCTGGCCAGGCCCCCCTCTCTGAGCCCCACACAGGGCACTGGGAAGACACTCCCCTGCCCCCCCCCCCCCGCTTCCTCTGGCTACTGTGTGACCTTCAGCCAGACCCTGACCGCGCCCGGCCACAGGGCCTCCTGGGCCCAAACCAGAAGCTGGCCTGTGTGCCTCTTGCCCGGCCAGGGTGTCGGCCGGCCTCCTGCAGCAGGGGAGTGGGTGTGTCGGGTGGAAACGGCCTCCCCCAGGGGCCCTGGTGACCAGAGTCGCCCTGGAGCAGTCATCAGCCTCCTTCCCCAGCCCCCTCCTGGCTTTGCACCAGAATCTTCCATATAGTGCAGGGCGTGGACCGGAAGGCAGCCTGCCGTCCGTGGCCGTGGCCGTGGCTGTGGCCGTGGCCGGGCCCGCAGGAGACCCCTGACCCACAAGCCTGCATGAAAGCACTGAGCACCCGCTGAGTGCTGGACCTCGGGCTCAGCCCCCAGTCCCTGGCGGTGCTGAGAACGGTGCTGGACGAGCCTGAGTCGTGGCTGGGTGGTCGTCCGAGCAGCAGCAGCCACCTGACAGCCCTGTGGGCACAAGAGAGAGGTGCCTGCCCCCAGAAGAGGAGTTAGCAGGACGGAGTCCAGGCTGAGACGCTCATCCCGTGGCCAGCGGGAGCTTCGAAGGCCCCCGGCGGGAGGTGGGGGGAGGGAGGGGCTGGGGACGGAGCAGAGGGGCGGGCCGGCGGATCAGAGGGCGACTGGAGCCCTGCTGGGTTCCCACGACAGACAGCGGGCAGGTGTGGCCTCGGGGTCAGTGAGCAGTGGGAGGCGGCAAAGCCGGCCTCTGGCTGGGGGCAGGAGCGTCAGCCAATTAACCTGTGCGCAGCCCTGGAGAGAGGCTGAGGGATTTGCCTTTTGTCCGGCTAATTATTCTGCATCCACACTTGCCCTTTCCCGAAATGCAGGCCCTCGGCAGAACTTTAATTAAAAGGAAGCCGCGCTCTCCCTTCCCGGGGTGGGGGCTGCCAGTCGCTCCCCCCCCCCCAACAAGCTGGTGTCTCAGCTCCTTCCCCACCTGCGCTGTGGCTCCCGCGAGCACTTGGGGCCGTCCCCTGGAAGGCGAGGCAGCAGACGGGCCCAGGAAGGGAGGTCCCCCAGCCCCAGATGTCTCGGCCACTCCAGCTCCCAGGAGCACTGCTGTCGTCTCCAAGGGCTATGTGGTTACCCAGTGAGATCCCAAGGCGTCTCCCAGGATCCCAGCCATCAGGGTGCTTCCTGGGCCACTTCAGACCCGTGGGGGAGGACAGGAGCCTGCAGTTTCAGTGGAGGCTGCGGTCCATGTGTGTTCAAGGACCCAAGTCGGTTTACGAGCCCCCCCTGCCCCTCTGCCCTGCCTCACCATCCCCGGCAGCTCCTGGAACCCAGGAGGTGCCGCCACCCCGGCAGCTGCTGTACCCTCGACACACACTGTCCCAGCTGCCGGGCACGCGGGACCTGGCTCAGCCCCCGCGCCACCCCTGCCCACGCAGGAGCCTGTGCCCGATGAAGAAACGCAGGCTCCTCGGGCGCAGGAACTTGTCTGGAGTCAGGAGCCGCCCTCTTGGGGACTTCAGGCTGTAGGGGACTGTGCCCCCGCCCCCCAGGGGCCCAGGGCCTGGATGAAGCTGTGCTGTGGGTGTCCAGTGCGGAGGTGCTGGGGGCCGCCCCACCCCGCCGGGCTCTCCCTGCACTGCCGGGTCCCGGCTTCCATGAGCTGTGCGGTTTCGACCACCAGGGGTCTGGTGCTTCCTGTGTGCCTGGCACGCTTCTCGGGGCTATTTAACCCTCACGCGGCTGGGAGGGGAGATAACCCCCCCTTACAGATGAGGAAACTGAGGCCAGAGGGGCTGGGATGTCCGGCCCCGCACAGGGAACGTGGCCACACTCGTGCACCGGGACCCGGCCTCGGCTCTGGGCCAGCACAGGGCAGGCTCCTGGGCAGGGCGCCGAGCAGACGCTCACAGGCCCGGCATGGCTCGGGGTGACTCGGCCCTGCGCTCCGGCTCCTGTGTCTGTCTGCAGGCGCTGGCAGCTCCTGGAAGACTGGAGGCCGCTCTGGGCCAAGGACAGCCAGCCCGTGCATGTGGACGTGGACGTGGACATGGACGGGGCTGGGCTGGGCTGGGCTGGGCTGACCCTGCCCGTGGCCCCGGTGTGCTCCTCACAGAAGGCCCTGCTCACTCACTGCCCCGCGGTTCTGTTGTGTGTCCATCTGCCACTCGTCAGTTCACTCCTTCACTCTTCAGTCTCTCCCTCCTTCACTTTCTCTGTGGGGGTGCTGGTGGGGGGCTCAGGAGGCCAGGGGGTCTTCTCTGCACAGGGAGGTGGTCCGGGGAGGCGTGGCGCATCAGGTTAAGCTGGCCCACGGGAGCACCGGCCGAGCCCTCGCAGGAAGACAGGCGTTTGCACTGCCTGCTGCGTGTGTTGGGGTTGAGTCTTAAGACTACAAGTAGGTGCATCTCAGTCCCTGCAGGACCCCCCTACTCTGCCAGCCCTGCAAGGCCTGGTCTGGTCCCCACCTCAGGGGACTGCCCGCCCAGGAGTAGGGAAGGTACCAGAAATGGTTATGGGGTCGGGGCTGCGCTCTATGGAGGCAGCACAGGGCTGGGCCGCTGCCAGGCCCAGGTGGGCAGCATCGGGGACCGGGCGCCCAGGGAAGGCCTTTGATGTTAGACCGGAGCTCGGGGCTGCACGCCTGCCTCTCATCATGTGGGGATCAAACCGTGCTTGGATTCCGCTAGTACAGGGGCAGGGACCCTCTCCCCTGCCGGCCTGAGGCCTGCCTGCTGCAGCCCCGCCCCCCCCCATCATGGCCCCTTTAGCCCAGAGCAGGCCCCTTGGAGACGGGGAGTGCCCCTCCCTGCAGAAGGCCCGCCCGCCCGCCCGCCTGCTCGGGGCTCCAGGCAGGTCCTGTGACTCACACCTGTCGCCCCTGGCGGGCTCCCCCTCCCAGAGTGTTTGCCATTGCGATTCCATCGATCCCTCTGGCCTGGGAACCCAGGAGAGCCAGAGTTAGTCATCGGGTCTGTGCCAGGGCCCGTCGCTGAGCCGGCCGGGCAGGTGCCCCCCGCTCCCACCAGTCGGCGGAGAAGCAGACACTCAAGGCCTGTCAGCTCAGAGGGGCAGGGAGGGTCCTGCTCGGTGCCCCCCGCTGGCGTGGGCCCACAGCGAGCAAGGTCCCCTGGGGTCAGCCAGACCAGAGAGCTCCTGGGACCCAGGCTTCCGCTGGGCTGCTCAGCCTGGTCTTCCAGCCCAGCCCGGGTCCCAGCCCCTGGTGGAGGGGTTGCGCGGGGACCAGGAGCAGCCCGAGGGTCCCGGTGCCAGCCCTCGCTCCCCACCCTGCTCCCAGCCCAATTTTTCTTGGGTGCGCACCAGGCAGCCTGGGTTCGGAGAAGTCGGCTGGTTCCCTGGCTCTTCGCCTGAGTTGGCCATGAGGGGTGTGGCAGTGAGAGCTCCTGCCCTATGCCAGCAACCACAGGGCTCAAGAGTAAGAGTCCTCTATCCTCCTAGAATCTTCTGGAACCTTCTGGAAACTTGTCAGTTTCGGCAGTTCCACTCGCCCCTGTCCCAGCACCCACGCTCCCTCTGACCTGGCTCCCGGCCTCCCTCCCACGCCTCTGCTCTTTTCCATTTCTCCTCCTGATCCCGGTTCTGATGCAGCCTCCTCCAGGAAGCTGTTGGAGCGCCCCGAAGGCCGGGCCCCGGGCCCCTGTGTGCTCCCCAGCCTGGCTGCAGGAAGCAGAGGGGCCTGTTTACTGGTCCTCTGTCCCCCACTCTGGCCTGGCACTGCTGAGGACAAGCCCCCTTCCGTGCTCGGTTCTGAGACCCACAGTGGCCGGCCAGGCTAGACGGACCAGGGAAGAAACGAGTCTAGTGAACGGAGCGAGGAGGCTGCAGCCGGAAACCCGGGAGGGGCCTCGGGAAGACGGCGGGGTGCAGGGGGCCCAGGGCAGAGCCTGCAGCCGGGCGTCCATAGCCGAGACCTCCGGCAGGGCCCAGCTGCAGGACCGGGGCCCTGAGGCCACTGTCAGGTCTCGGGTAGGGGCAGGGGCGGAGCGGGCTGCCCACCCGGAGTCCGGCAGCTGGAGGGCAGCCCAGGCCTGCCGCGCGGCCGTGGGCCCTCTGCCTGCAGGTGGGGTAAGAGGACTCCTGACCTGCGGCCCGGCCTCCTCCCTTGGTGCCTGCTGGCGAGGCCCCGGGCCATGCTGAGAGGGGGCTCCCTTGGCAGCACGGGGTCCTGCGGTGTGCAGAGAACAGATAGGGCCGCCTGGGCCGGAGCCAAATGCCCTTAGGGGAGCCTGGGGTGGGGGTCTCAGAGAAGGGCTGGGTGGGCGACACCTACCCCTGGAGCCCGGTGGGCTATGGGGGGCTCTGGCCCTGGGTCCCCCTCACCGGTGCCTTTGGCCAGCTGCCTGCCCCTGCCCGGGCCTCTCCTCCCGGGCTCCAGAGGGCCCTGGGTGGTGGCAGAATCCCAGAGAGGGACCTAGAAGCGGTCCAGGCTGCCATCAGCTGGGCATCGTGGCCCCAGGGGCAGTGCTCGGGGGGCCGGGCTCCCCTGTCGCATCAGCAACTTCCAGTGGCCACCCTGCCGCCACCCCTCCCCGGCCTCCTCCCAGGCTGCAGCCCCACCAGCCCAGCCCCGCCCGGGGTGTCAGCCCTTTCTCCCTCCTCCAGGGAGAAAGTGGCCCTCGCCAGTTCAGCCAGGTGTCTCACCCAGAGCTTGCCTGCTGTTCTTCAACCCGGTCTTTCTTGTTCTGTCCTTGGTGAAGACAGTGGCACTTGTCAAGCTGCTCTCCGAGACCCGCCTCAGTCTCTCGCTCCCTGCCCTCTCTGTGTGGCCTTGGACAGGGTCGGTGGGCCTCAGACCCCCCGCCCCGAACCTCTGGGTCAGTTCCTCCCCTTCTCGGTGCCTCATTTTGCCCATCTGTGAAATGGAACTGACACTGACCTGTGTTCTGGGAAGGGGTGTTGGGAAGGTCACAGGTGCCTGTGGTCCAGGCCCAAGGCTAGTACAGGGGTGCACAGAGCACCCCAGAAACAGGACCCCTACTAGTGAGGGGAGAGAGGTAGAACAGGGCCGGGGGGAGCCCTCCCTCCCAACAGATTCTGAGAAGCTGGGGTGCAGGGAAGGAAAGGAGCAGGGTAGAGGAGAGGGGGTCCCAGGCAGGGAGGGGCAGCGCGCAGGGGGCTGGGGGCAGCGGGCGGTGAGGCTGAAGTTCATGAAGGGCTGCGAAGGCCACACCGAGGAGACAGTCCGCCCAGCCGGGCCGCGGGGCCCCGTGAGCTCAGACGCCGCCGAGTGGACGGCAGGCGGCCCCGAGGGGCGGGTGCGGTGCTAGCACTTGGGAGGGGCGGCTGGGTGGCCCATGGCAGAGCCTCTGTGCATCTCTTGTCCATTCTACAGAAGGGAGGAGGCTCAGGGCGTGGAGGAACAGGCCCAACCCCTCCCTCTCCCCCAGCTGCCCACCACTTGGGGAGCAGAGAGGGCGCCAAGGGGGCTGGGCGGGGCCTGGGTGGGGCAGGTGGAGGGTGGGGGTGGGTGTGGGAGGGGCTCCCCAGCTACAGGGTCACCCAATCCCGCCACCCACACGGGGCCCCTGTGACTTGCCCGTGTCTGGGGGTGGGGATGGGTGGGGGCATCACCCTCGGGGACTAATGGGCTCCTGGTAGGGGGTCGCTGGGGAAGCTCTCCTGAAGTTTAACCTGCGAGGTGGAGAGTGCGGGGACGTCAGTTGGGGCAGGGGCTCCCGCCTTGCCAGGGCCCCGTGGAGGATGAGCAGCGGCCCTGGGAGGCCGGCCCTGGGCTTGAACCGTGGCCAAGAAGCGAGCAGAGTCTGGGCACCGGAGCCGGGGCGTTCTGGGCGCACCTTCCTCATTCCTGGCCCTGTGGGAGTAGCCGGACGCCGGCGTTCCTCTGCAGCCGCCACTGCCCGTTGCTTACCGTCTCGCAGGGAACCGGGGCCTCCTGCCAAAGGGCCCTGGCCTGGGCCCACCGACCATCGCGTCCTGGCCCCGGGCCACCTCCCGCTGCAGAGGCTGCACCTCGGCGAGGGTCACCCCGGAGGCTGCCTGCCTGTCAGCAGGGGACAGGGTTCGGCCTCGAGGTCCCGTACTCCACCCAGGCGAAGCCCACCCAGAGGCCGCTGCAGTGGCTCTGGCTCCGGGGCCAGCTCCGTGGGTGCCGGCTGGGTGCAGCCAGGAGGACCGGGCTGTTTGATCAGCGGTTCCGCCCTATGCCAAGCTGCCGGGCAGCGGGCAGTGGCCAAACCGGCCCTGCCGCATGCCTTCCAGCCCTCGGCAGGAATGCCATCCCCAGCCCCGGTTACCACGGCCCCCGGCTGGGCCCCGGGGAGGAGCAGCAAGGCCTGGTGGGGGCAAGGAAGGCCCCTGGGGGCACTGGGGCCTAAAACCACCAGACACCACCGGAGAGACCCACAGGGCCCCAAGCCAGACCCCATCTTGGCTCAGAAGTGGGAGGCACGGGGACAGGGAGCCGGCCCAGGACCTCTTAGCCCCTTCCGAGGGCCACACCTGCCCAGCCAGGGGGTCTGAGCTGGGCTCCAGGCTCCCCGCAGCCCAGCGCTGGCCAGGAAGGCCTCAGGGTCTGTGTCCAGCACCAGCAGGGCCGGTTTTGGGGAGGAGCCACCCCAGGACCAGGGCCGGGGGCGTGGGGCGCCGCGTGGGGATCACACACTCACTTCTCCGATTCCAGCATTTATTGGGCCGAGCGCTCCCCTCCAGGGGAGGCCGGTGACACAGCCTGTCAGAAGTGGGCGCTCCAAGGACACCCAGCGCCTCCCCTCCCCCGCGCCAGGCAGAGGACCCTGCTCCTGCCCAGGGCCACGCCCACCAAGGACCGACAGGGAGGGCGGGGTCTCGGCTGGGCGCCTGGGGGCCCAGGGACAGTGCGAGTGACTCGGTGGCAACAGGGGCCCCCGAGGATCCATTTCAAGCAGAGGAGGAGCCTGGCGCGGGGACCGTGGCTGCGGCCGCGCCCCTCCAGAACCCAGTGTAGGTCACAATAACTTAAGACTATAGACATTTGACGCTATATAACAACATAAGTTAACCAGATCCCACGGCACAGGACGCCGGGCTGTGCGCTCGGAGGTGTCCCTGGACGTAGAGGAGTGAGCAGGGGGCCGGGGTGGCGTGGGGCGTTCTCGGCAGCCCAGAGCATCCTGGCGGCAGGAGGGGCACGAGGAGAGATGCAGGCGGAGCCCCGACGGGGGCCGCAGCCCCAGGCTGGTGTCCAGGCCACTCCTTCGCTGTGCCTCCCAGAAAGCCCCCAGGGAGGGGCAGTGGGCAGTGGGGGGCACCAGAAGCCCCACCCCCTGCATCTCAGGGGCGGAGTGTCCAGCAGGGCCACACGGTCCCGAGTCCTGGCTTCCGGTTCTCTCCCCACACTCCAGTGGGCCCCCTCCCAGCGCTCCGGTCTTGAAGTTTCTGGGGCCAGGCGAGGACGACCCTCGGGGAGGTGTCCCCAGGACAGCAGGCAGGGCTGTGGTGCAGTGAGGGCCCCGCCCTGGGCCTGAGCTTTCTCAGCATCAGGGTCGGGGTGAGAAGACAGGACCGGGCCAGGGAGACCCTCAGAGACACGGAAAAGGGCTGTGGGAGGGGCCGGTTCCCCAGGTTCCCCGGGCCACGCTGGGAGCCCCGGTGTGTTCTCGGGTCAGCAGCTCCCTGCACACGCAGTCCCTGCCCCCCCCCCCCGGCACCCCACCCCAGCTGCTGGAGGTCAGGCCGGCTGCAGAGTGGGGGAGATGACGGGGGGCCAGGGAGACCCTCAGCAGTGCCTTTTCGATTTGCCTGACCTGATTTTCAAAAGGAGGGACTCTGGGGTCGGCGTCCAGGCCCCTGCCCAGCTGGCTCCCGGGGCCCCCAGCACTGCCTGCAGCTCCCGCAGCAAGGGGGCGCAGAGAGGCCTGGCCGGGGTGGAGCGCGGAGTCGGGGTGCTGCGAATCCTCTTCTGACAACCCGGGACGCATAAATAACTCGGGCCAGCAGGCCGGGAAACAGCGGCGGGGAAGGGGACCCCGGAGTCTCGCCGGAGTCTCGCCGTCACGCTGGTCTCAGGGACCCCGGGCGTCCTTGGGTGGAGGCTCCGGAGACAAGGGGAGGAGTCCGCCGGGCTGCGGAGGGAGCGGGCGCAGGCCAGGGGCGGGGCCGCGGCGGAGGGGCGGGGCCGCGGCGGAGGGCGGGGCCGCGGAGGAGGGGCGGGGCTGCGGCGGAGGGGCGGGGCCGCGGCGGAGGGGCGGGGCCGCGGCGGAGGGGCGGGGCTGCAGCGGAGGGGCGGGGCCGCGGAGGAGGGCGGGGCCGCGGAGGAGGGCGGGGCCGCGGCGGAGGGGCGGGGCCGCGGCGGAGGGCGGGGCCGCGGCGGAGGGGCGGGGCTGCGGCGGAGGGGCGGGGCCGCGGAGGAGGGCGGGGCTGCGGCGGAGGGGCGGGGCTGCGGCGGAGGGCGGGGCCGCGGCCCTCACTTGCAGGTGAAGACCTCGGTGCGCTCGCTGCACGTGTTGCACTTGACGAAGCAGCACCAGTGGAATTTGCAGTTGCACTGCCACACCTTGGTGTACTGGTGGGTGTTGTAGCCGCGGCCGCAGCACATGGTGTCGCAGCCGTCGGCGCCGGGCGAGGTGCGGTTGCACAGGCGGCCCTGCGTGCCCACGCTGCCCGTGGCCGCGTCCTCCTCGCAGTAGTTGGGCGACTTCTCGATGTACACCAGGTCCGTCTCCATGGGCTTCTGGTAGCTGCGCAGCTGCTTGATGCGCAGGAAGGTGGGCTGCCGCAGGCGGCTGGCGCGCACCACCTCCACCTGCACGGCCGCGTTGTACTTCTCCTTCAGCAGGTGGCCCACCTCGCGGAACTTGGGCAGCGTGGTCCAGCAGGTCTTGGTGGTGCAGGAGCCCGACACGCCGTGGCACTTGCACTCCAGCTTCATGCGGTCCTCCAGAACCTGCCGGCGACAGACGGGGCAGCCACTCAGCGCAGCCGCGCCCCACCCCGAGCCCGGCCCCAGCCTCCGCCGCTCATCCTGGCCTGGCTCTGGCTGTCGTGGGCACGCCGGGAGCAAGCCAGCAGATGGGAGCACTCTCTGAGTGTCTGTCTCTCTCCACTGCTTTTCTATTTAGCTAATTAGTAAGAAAGACCTGCGTTGTGAGCGGCAGGCCCCCCAAGCACAGTGAGAACCCTGAGGCCCCGGGTTGAGCTCTCCCCACAGCCGCCCAGCAGCAGGTGCACTGAGGCCCCGGGCCGGGTGGGACCTTGCTGCAGGTCTCCGGCCCACCCACTCCACTCCCCAGCCTGGCATGGGCCCCACGTGTGCTCAGAGCCTAACAGTGTGGCTGGTCCACGAGGGCCTGGCATGCCCACGGGGCGTGGTCCATGTCTGCTGGGGCCCAGCAGGGCACCGAGGGGTGGCGAGGGCACCGGGTGCTCAGACCCTCACCCCTCCGTGAGGCCCGGCCGCGCCGCCCCGGAAGCCGAGGCCCCGGCCCAGCCGTTGCTGCTCTCGCACCCCAGCCCCACGAGGGCCCTCCGCGGGTGCAGCCCTGTGTTTTCCTTGGGCCTCCCTCCGCAGCCCTGGAAGGCTGATTCCCAGAGCCAGCCCTGACCCCAGGTACTCATTTACCCGGATCGAATGCGCCTGCCAGCCAGGTCTGATTAAAGATAGGGAATCATTAGCTGTGGCCCCATGGCTGCGGGAGAGGCTCTTTGTCAGCTGTCGGGGCCCCGCCAGCCTCACCTCGGAGCCCGGCCTTGCAAGACTGGGCCAGAACTCACCGCTGTGGGGCACCTGCTGCGGAGGCCCCAGCTCTGCCCCAGACAAGACGTCCCCCAGCGAATGAACAAATGAATGGGAGAAAAAGTGGGAGAAACCATCCACAGCCTGTCCACCGTCGGCCCCGGGCAGGTCCCTGGCCTGGTCGCAGGAGTCCCCGAACCTCAGAGGGGAACCCCGGGCTCACAGTGTGGGAAGCAGAGAAGAAGGTGGTGCAGGGTCTGTGGGAGCCCATGGCAGCCCAACTCTGCCGCTCGCAGTGGGGGAGGGCTTCCCAGAGGCGGTGGCACCTATACTGGGTGTTCGGGGGGGGGGGGCAGGAGCTCATCAGGAGAGGCTCGGCGTGAGCAAAGGTCTAAGAGCTGTGGACCAGGGGACAAGAAAGAAGGGCTGGGCCCAAGCTGCGGCTGGCAGGGGCTAGAGTTGGGGGCGGGGTGAGTGGCTTCCTGGGGGGAGGGAGCAGAGGGAGGCAGGCGGGCAGCAGGGGTGGGCGGGGGCGAGGCTTGGGGAACAGTCTGAGCTGGAACTTCAGGGCTTGGTGCCTGGGATGAGGGGTACCCGGCTGAGGACACCTGCCAGGACGTGGGCTGGGGGTCCTGGGCCAAGGGCGGCCCCCTGGAGATGGCATGTGTGGGCTCCCTCCCTGCCCGGCTCTCCCTGTCAGCCTCCCGCGCCCCTCACCCACCCGCGGGCACCTTTGCTTGGATCTCTGCCTCTCCGGAAAGTGGCCCCTGCAGCCCGGCAGCTGCCTTGGTCACGCTGCCTGCCCGATGCCCGCTCCGGCCGGGCAGTCCCCCAGAGTTCCCCACAGAGCCCTCACTCCCGCCGGCTGCCCGTCCTCCCCTGGCTGGTCTGGATGCCAGGGCCTGGCGGAGCCAGGAGGCCAGGGGTAGTGCAGGCCAGGTGGCCCGGGCTCCAGTTGCCGCCCAGGGTCCCCGCTATGGCCTGCTGGACGGCCACCTCCTCACCACACTCTGCCTCCTGCCCCTGAGCCTCTGCCCTCCTCCTCCCCCGGCCCCTGTCTCTCGGTCCTCATCAAGGCCAGGCAGCCCCTCCGAGGGTGCGCAGACCCCTGCACGGCGGGTGGAGCTGAAGGGACAGCTGTTTGCAGAGCGAGGGGCTGCACCTCGCCTGGCTGGGTCCCGGGGCCGAGCCCGTCCTGGGCGTGATCACAGGGCTCAAGAATGTGCGCTTCCTTCTCCAGCGCCCCCTCGGCTGGAGCCACGGCGCCAGCGGCCGCCGGAACCTCAGGGCACCATGACCACCCCGCCCAGCCCTGAGGTCCCCCGGGGGTGCAGAGGGAGCCCACCCTGCCCAACAGGGCTGAGACTGAGGCTGGGCCCCACCTGCAGGCCTCGGCTTCTCCTTCTTCCCGGCGTGAGAGCGTGGTCCGTGCTCTGGGCACTGGGCTCAGCCATAGCTGAGAGCCAGCCCTGGCTGGGAGCAGCGTCTTGGCTCCAGACAGCACGTGCGTCACCCCTCCCAGGACCTGGGGGTCTCGTCCAGACGACAGAATGACCCGGCCACCAGCAGACCCGTGGTGGACCGTCGCTCAGGTAAAGGTTGTGCTAGGTCCCGCTCCCAGCTTTCCTGCCCCCCCCCCCCCCGGAGCTGGTGGCACCAGACAGCCATAGGCGCCAGCCCCACGCCACCAAGCACAGGAGCCCAGGGCTGCCTCTCGGAGGCACAGCCTGGGGCCTGCACAGGGCTAGCGAGCACCTTCCGCCTATCTGGGCGTTGTCTCCCCCCCCACATGACCGCAGAGCGGCCGGAAGGCTCCAGGAGGCCACCCACACCTGCGGCACCCCGTGGGCACTGGGGGGATATGGTCCTCAGGGGCACGGGGGGAGGGGCAGCAGGAGGTGAGCAGGCCCCGGGGCAGAGGGAGGTGAGCAGGCCCCGGGGCAGCTGGTCTGGCCCCAGCTGACTGGCCAGGCAGTGGCCTGCATAGCGCCCCCTGTTTGCGTCCACCGGAAGGGACCTCGCTGGGAACAGGCCCCCGACCTCCCCTCTCTCCCAGGGGCACCCCGGGGGCTGCAGCGCCCTCTGGCCTCCCATCACCTGGGACTCACCGAGGCCAGCCCTGGGGTTCTCGGGTTCTCGGGTTCCCTCTGCCTGGTCCATGTCACTGTGCCCGGGCACCTGCTATGGCTCCTGTGGCCTGGAGGCCAAAATCCAGCCTGGCCATCCCAGCTTTCACCACGATGCCTGTCCAGCCTGGTGGCCTCCGGGCGTGCCCTGCACGCCGCGAACCCCCGTGCCTTTGCCGGGCCGGTTCCCCTCCTGGACTGCCCTTCCCCACTTCTTGGCCCTGTAGGCATCCTTGCCAGAGCAGTGACCAGAGCTCAGGCCTCCGGTGCCATGTGACCAGCTCTGCTGTCCCTCTTGGCCTCAGCTGTCCTCATCTGTGAAATGGGGGCAGTAATGAGGGGAGCTATGCAAAAGCCCCTATTCAGAACCCACACTGCTGTAGACGCTGAAGAAGAGCTGATTCTCATGAGACTCAGCTTGCCTCCTCCTCCAGGGAGTCCTCCTGAATGTCCCCAGGTAAATGGAGCACAGCCTCCTCTGCCCCCCCCCCCAGTGCCCGAGGGGCAGGGACCCCAGGGACGGGGACGGAGGCCACAGTGGCAAAGACCGTGTCACCCCTTCCTTCAACAGGAGCTGCCCCCCCCACACACACACAGCCAGACAGTGGCACACCCTGGGCCGCGGCCTGGGCCACCACTCTGCTCCCGCCAGCCAGAGCCTCCTGCAGCCCCTCAGGCGCCAGCTCCGCGCACCACGTCCACAGGGCTCCAGGGCCACCTCCTTCTGCTCCCTCCCACGGCTCCCAGGCTTCCACTGTTCCTGGATGTAGCCCCCGAAGGCCTCACTGGGCCCCCTCCCCCTAGCCAGGGCCATGTCTGACTGCTCCCTGCCCACGCCTAGCCCTAGCACCTGCCACAGAGCAGGGGCAAGAAGTGTTTGTTGAGTGAATCAGCGAGCCAGAGGTGGACTCTGCTTCGATCCCAGGGACAGAGGGATTCTCTAACTCTTCTCCACCTGGAAAGCAAGTCTCCCGTTCCCCAGGAGCCCCTCGGGCCCTGGGTGCAGCCCAGTGAGGCGTTCCGCTCGGCCGGCCGCCCTATCTCAGGCCATCTGGCCGCCTGGCTCCTCCCAGCCCGGTATCTGGGGCCTCATCTCCCCGCGGTGGCCCGCCGGGCCCTGACTTCTTCCCCAGTGTGTCCCTGCCTGGACCGCCCCACCGTCCACCCCTCCCCCACTCCCCGTGCATGAAGCTGGCGACTGCCCAGGGGCCCTGGCTCCCAGCTTCTGCCTCCTGGGACATCCTTCCCCGGGCCCCTCGACGGAATCTGAACCGAGCCCTGCCGCAGCCTCGGAGGCCAGGGCACCAACAGAGTCCCACGATCTGGGGACCCCAGCCTGGCCCAGCCGGGCCCCTGCACTGAAGCGACACCCACCAGCTGGGGGCTATAAGCAAATCGGAGGCTCAGTGTGCACAGTGTGCGGTGGGAGAGCAGGCCCACTTCCTGGAGGCTGGGGAGGGGACTCAGAGGGGAGGCACCACCCACACGGCAGGGGGTGGCTCGGGAGCTCGGAGCCCCTCCCTCCCCCGCCCCCCCCCCCCCGGGCCGGGCTCCGCCCACCTTCCTGCCCGCCCCCCCACCCTCCCCCCCACCCTCCCCCCACCCCCACCCCCCCCCCCGGGGCCGGGCTCCGCCTACCTTCCTGCCCGCCTCGTTGTTGTGCAGGTTCATGAGGCGCCGCGCGTTCTTCTTGATCTCGCGGGCGTCCACGAAGCGCCGGGAGAAGTCGATGCCGTAGCGCACGTCGGCGGAGCAGCCGCCCCACTTCCAGCCCTCGGCCTGGTTGTAGTAGCCCTGCTTCTCCCGGTCGCAGCCGCAGTTGCTCAGGTTGCCCTGGCTGCAGGCGGCCGTGACGGCGTGGGCCACGCCGGCCGCGGTGATGGCGTAGGTGAAGGCGGCCTCACGGCTCCCTGCGGGAGAGACCAGGTGCCCTCTGCGTCCCCAGCTCGCCGAGGTGGGGCAGGTGGAGCCCACCTTGCCACGCGGCATTGAGGGCGGTGCCTGGTATACAGCAGGCACTCAAGCCCGCTGTGACTTTGCCACCAGCAGGTAACCTGTCACCTGGCGACCTGTCACCTGTTCCCAAGAGCCTGCGCTGGAGAGGTTCTCAGCCGTGGTGACCGGCACGGGGGCGGGGGCTCCAGCTCCAGCCCCCTCCCCTCTGCCAGCCTCCGCGCCGTGACTGTGCACAGACGGGTGGTTTTGCTGATCCCATGGGGACCAGGCATGCAGGGAGGCCAGGAGGGAGCTCAGGGGCCCAGGGAGCACCCACGGGGCTCAGAGCTGCACCTGGGCCCCCGGCGGCTGCCTCCATCTCCCTGACTGCCCATCATCAACCCTCGCCAGGCCCCGCCCCCTCCTGACACCCCAGGCTAGCTCGGGACCCCGAACTGCCCAGACCTGGGCACCAGTCCTTCCCAGAGCCACCAGCCAGAAGGGAGCCCCTGCTGCTCAGCCACCCCGTCCCAGGTGGTCACAGCATCCGCTGGGCTCAGCCCACAGGGCGGGACTTCCTGACGCCAAGCGAGGCCAGGCCCCCTGCATCCCCACACTGACTCCCACCCCTGGGGTCCCTCCCGACTTTCCCACAGCTGGGCCCGTGTTGTCCCCATGTCGCCAGCACCTGGCACTGTGCCAGTGATGCCACCCCGAGGACCAGGAGCCGGGGAGCAAGACCTGAGCAGGCCAGCACCCCGGCCGGGGGCCCCCAGCACCCACGTGCCCCTCCGTGTCCCCAGCTGCTGTTCCCGCTGCTGGGGACTGAGAGGGTGGCCTGCAGATTGCAGTAGGGTCAAGGGTCAAGTCAGGCCGAGAACACCCACTGGGCACCAAGGGCACACCTGGCCTTGGGCTGGGCACACTGCCTCACCTCCCACTAGTGGGGTCCCTGCTCCCCAGCACAGCTCGGTCCGGCTGAGAAGCAGGTGGGGCCTCCAGCCTTAGGGGCCCAGGCCGCAGTGCTTTGTGGGGCCTTCCATCCTCTGGGAAGAGTTAAGGGGGCACAGGGGCTGGCAGCCCTTCCTCCCCTTGGGGTCCAGCAGAGAGCCCCTCTCTGCGCCCCCAGCACATGAGGCCTTGCCAGGGGCCCAGCCTCCTCCCTCTGGCCACTCCCCCGCCACGCCGCCCTGGGTAGTGCCCGCCAGCTTTGGGGGGAACCCACCAGCTTGGGGTCCCCACCCTGCCACAGCCTGGCATACGCGGAGCAGGCCACCTGCACAGCTCATGGTGCCACCCGGCTCTGTGCTGGCCGGCACTGCTCACTGAGATACACGAAGGAGCCCCAGGGCCCTGTGCCACCGGCGGCCAGCGGGCTGGGGCCCCAGACAGGCAGGGACAGGGACAGAGAATGCGGGAAGCCGCCCCCAGCCCGGGGCGAATCCGGTCTGATCCTGCAGGGAAGCCCCGGATCTGTGGTGGGTTCCTGAACTCCTGGCTCTCTCAGCGCAGCCCAGTCCACGCGGCCTAAGGCGGGGGTTCCCTGGCCTGCTCTGTGGGCTGGCGCTAAGGGAAGCCTCCTGGATGAGGCGATGTTTTGAGCAGGTAAAGTCCTAGCAAGGAGCGTGCGTGAACTTCCTGAGTCTGTGTGTGTGCAGTATCTGCGGTGTGTGCTGTGTGACGCGTTACGGGTGTGTGCACGCGTGGTGTGTGTGCTCCGGACAGGCGTCCCCGCAGGAGCACAGGGCCCAGGTGTGGAGGGGCGGCTGTAGGCCGGATGGGTGCCCAGCCCGGCCGGTCGCTGTGGGACTCGGACCCCAGCGAGCAGAGCGCACTGGAGCTGCTCGTGGGTGGGGTTCTGCCGCGCCCGCCACCGCCCGCTCGCGGTCTCCCCTGAGCTCCCTCAGCCCTCACACTCCGGGCGGGGGTGGGGGGGTTTCACTTCTACTCCTACTGCACAGAGGCGGAGTCGAGGGCTCAGAGGGCAGAAGAGCAGTGGCCGAGCAGGACGTGATGCACGGCCCAGAACAGCTGAGGGAGGCCGGAAGCCCTCCTGGGCCAGCCTGGCCCCGGGCAGGAGGAGGCGGGGAGGGGCTGAGCACAACCCGAAGACCCTCTGTGCTTTGCCGCAGGCAGCTCCGCGGCAGAGGGCCGGGCACGGATGGAGGCAGCGTGGTTGCACTCTCCTGGGGCCACTCTCAGCTGTCCGGAGGCCCCAGCCTGCTCTGCGCTCTGACCGGGAGCCAGCAGTGCCCTGAATGATGCTGGGGGCAGGAGAACAGGCCACACACTGGCCACCGTGAGCTGCCACTTCTTGCCCATGAGGATGAGGAAAAGAGCCACTGCTGGTGGGGGACGGTAGACGGGGTGGACGGTAGACGGGCGACAGCAGCTGCCAGTCCCTCGGGTCCCTGCACGCCAGGTGCACCCCTGCAAGACTGAAGACACATGTGCTCGCAAGTGAGCCACGTGGCAGAACTGTCGATGCCAGCGGGCGGGCAGGTGGGCAGAGACGGCCCCAGGAGCTGCAGAGACGCCCATGCTGCTTCCTGGCCCAGCCAGGCCCCGGGGTGCACAAGCCGTAGGCTCCGTGGGTGTGACACATCGGGGACAGGGGACCTAGAGCCGGAGGGAAGTGGCCTTGTGGGAGATGCGGGCTTGGGAGGGAGGGTGGAGGACACAGGACTCCTGGAATAAAGGAAACCCCTGGGGATCGCAGGCTTTAGGGGGCGGGGCCGGTCCTCTGGCAACGCGGCCTTCAACACACAGCAGCCGATGGCATTTAGGGCACTTCCACCCCTCGTCCTGCTCAGCTCCATGACCAGCCCCACTCCACCAGGACACAGAAGAGGCAGGTGACAGGCCCAAGGCCACACAGGGTCCCAGTTCAGCCCCCTACACCCCAGCAGGACAAGGCTGCTGCCGCGGGCCTGGGGTAAGGGGAGGTGGGGATCTCCAAGTCACATCCTGGCCGTCTCTGCCCCATCCCACAGGTCCCCCATTTGTCTGGAATTGGGTGGAGGATACTGCCCCCATGTACCCCATTCATCCTGGGAGAGACGGAGACACAGTGAGGCCAGGCAACACTCCCAAACCACAGCAGCAGCTCGGGGTCACTCGGCCAGGCCAGCGCAGACAGAGGCCGTACTCGGGTTTCAGGGCCTGGAGGTAGCTGCTGGGCACGTGGGGCTGTGCAGCGGAGCCCAGGGACCCCAGGCAGGGTCCAGTGCGCCCTTGTGACTGCCCACGGGGGCCTGGGGGTGCAGCAGTCTCCTGGGTGGTCCCGTCCCTGCATGCCCGGCATACGCAGGTTCAGGCTGGGGTGAGGTGAGGCGGGAGCACTGGGTTGGGTGAACCCTGAGCTCCTGCCCCTGCAAGCCTAGCCTGGACCACCTGGACCCTGCCAGTGACAGCTGAGACAGCATCCGCATCAACCAAGGCGGGGGCACAGCGCACACCCCTCTGGGTCCTGGGAGGCAGCATTGCTGGCAGCAGGCCTAGGCCTGGGCAGGCCCGGTGGGTGTTGTGTGTGTGTGAGAGGTGCAGGGATGGGTGTGGTATGGGTGTGAGGATTCAGGTATTGGTGTGAGGGTACAGATGTGGGTGTGAGGGTACAGGTGTGGTGTGGGGTACAGATGTGGGTGTGATGTGCAGATGTGGGTGTGGGGTGCAGGTGTGGGTGTGAGGATTCAGGTATTGGTGTGAGGGTACAGATGTGGGTGTGAGGGTACAGGTGTGGGTGTGAGGATACAGGTGTGGGTGTGAGGGTACAGGTGTGGGTATGAGGGTAGAGTGTGTGAGGAACAGGTGTGGGTGTGAGGGTGCAGGTGCGGGTGTGGGGTGCAGGTGTCGGTGTGAGGATACAGATGTGGGTGTGAGGGTGCAGGTGTGGTTATGAGGGTAGAGTGTGTGTGAGGATACAGGTGTGTGTGGGATACAGGTGTGAAGATGCAGGAGTAGGTGTGGGGTACAGATGTGGTTGTGAGGATATAGATGTGGGTGTGAGGGTGTAGGTGTGGGTGTGAGGGGGTGCAGGTGTGGGTGTGAGGTACAGGTGTGGGTGTGGGTGTACAGGTGTGGGTGTGAGGTGCAGGTGTGGGTATGAGGGTACAGAGTGTGTGTGAGGAACAGGTATTGGTGTGAGGTACAGGTGTGGGTGTGAGGAACAGTTGTTGGTGTGAGGGTACAGGTGTGGATGTGAGGTACAGGTATGGGTGTGAGGGTACAGATGTGGGTGTGAGGGTACAGATGTGGGTGTGAGGGTGTGGGGAGCAACTCGGACTAGACTAAGTTACTGGAATTAAGACTTATTCTGTGCATCTGCTCTCCCACAATATGGCGCTGGGAGAGAAGAAAACAGCTTCTACACAGCTGCCTCCAGTTCAGCCAATAAACTGTAGGACTTGCTCCTGATTGGAGGAGAGCAGCGTACTCGGCGTGTGGGCAGCCGAGTTAGGATTGGCGGAGGAGGACTATAAAGGAGGAGAGAGACGGCATGCACCAGGAACATCTAAGAGGAACATCTAAGGGGAACACCTGTGCAGCCCCCAGAGAGCCGGCCGGCGGTGTGCCGCTCCCCTGAGGAAGTGGGGAAAGTGGCCAGGGGGAACCGCCCTTCCACGGAGGTGGAAGGGACGGCAGCCAACCCGGGAAGAACCAGCAGCAAACCCGGGAAGGGCCGAGCAGACGAAAGAACAGTGCAGGGTCCTGTGTCGTTCCTCCACGAAGAGGGGGAGCGACATAATGGTGCCGTGACTCGGATAGAAAACTTAGGAGGGAAGAAACGGGAAGAAATGGGAAAATACCGGAGAGAGAGAGACTAGCAAACAGCCTAGGGGAAAGCCGGATGAAAAAGGTGCCGGAAGAAGCTATTGAAAGCCTAGGCATAGACTCAGATACGGACTACGGGGGGGAAGCTGGGAGAAATCTCTAAGGTTGAAAGCGAAAGTGAAAGCTAGAACAAACAGACTCGGATACGGACTGTGGGGAGAGGCCAGGAGAAATGAGGGAGGAGTATTGTTGGAGGAAAGCTTGGGGAAACATACCGGGTAGAGAAAAATGTTAGGGAAATTGAAGCCGCGGGGGGCAGGCCGAGGCGGAGACGAAAGCCACTTTGGGATTCTCAAGTTAGCCCAGGAATAAGGGGTGAAAAGTTAAAACCAGAAGCGGAAATGTAAGCCAGGTTGGGATCCATCTGATTAGCCCGGGGAGCAAAGGACGGGAAGCCAAATCGTGGGGCAGAAACGTGAGCTGGGTTGAATTCGCCAGGTTAGCCCGGGGAACTTAGATTGAATGCTAGTGGCGGAGACGTAAGCTACGCTGTGTGACTTGCGGAGGCTGCCGCGCGCAGAGAGAGCGTGCGGGGCACAAGTAGATAGGGAACGCTGGGCTGGTGCGAGGCCGTGGTGCAGGCGCGAAGCCGGGAAGCCGCGCAGATGAGAGAGGCGCGGGCTGAAGCGGCTCAGAGCCGGGAAGCCGCCGAGAAGCAGCCTCGGGGCGGGCGCTGGGAAGCCGCAGGGATAAGAGAAACAGAAGTTTAGAAGTAAAATAAAAGAAATAGGAATGTTGGTAGACAGATGTAAAATGGGAGAAATAGGAATGCCCGGAGATATAGAGAAAAATAAAGCCTTCCCTCAACATGGCAATGAGAGAGCTTGGATTCGGTCTGCCTGATTAGTGAGGCGATGAGCACCTGCGGGCAGCTAGCAGCTTATGCGCCGCAGGTCACCGAAGACAGGCACGTTATTAACATCAATAGTCTCCCCACAATACCGCAATGAGAAGGCTTAGATTCGGTCTGCCTGATTAGTAGGGCGATAAGCACCAGCAGGCAGCTCGACCAGAGTATGAGCTGCAGGTCACCGAAGATAGGCACGAATCAACACCAATAGGCCTCCCCACAATATGGCAATGAAAAGGCTTGGATTCGGTCTGCCTGATTAGTAAGGTGGTAAGCACCAGTAGGCAGCTCGACCAGAGTATGAGCCGCAGGTCACCGAAGACAGGCACGCATCAGCGCCTAAAAACCTCCTCACAACATGGCGAAGAGAGGACCCGGATTCGGTTTGCCTGATTGATAGGACTTGTAAGAACCTGTGGCAACTCTAGCAAGTAGAGCAGAGTGTGTGCCGCGGGACACCGAAGACAGGCGCGTATCAACGCCAAAAAATAAAAAGAAAGGGGGATCTGTGGGGAGCAACTCGGACTAGACTAAGTTACTGGAATTAAGACTTATTCTGGGCATCTGCTCTCCCACAATATGGCGCTGGGAGAGAAGAAAACAGCTTCTACACAGCTGCCTCCAGTTCAGCCAATAAACTGTAGGACTTGCTCCTGATTGGAGGAGAGCAGCGTACTCGGCGTGTGGGCAGCCGAGTTAGGATTGGCGGAGGAGGACTATAAAGGAGGAGAGAGACGGCATGCACCAGGAACATCTAAGAGGAACATCTAAGGGGAACACCTGTGCAGCCCCCAGAGAGCCGGCCGGCGGTGTGCCGCTCCCCTGCGGAAGTGGGGAATGTGGCAGGGGGAACCGCCCTTCCACGGAGGTGGAAGGGACAGTAGCCAACCCGGGAAGAACCAGCAGCAAACCCGGGGAGGGCCGAGCAGACGAAAGAACAGTGCAGGGTCCTGTGTCGTTCCTCCACGAAGAGGGGGAGCGACATAATGGTGCCGTGACTCGGATAGGAAGCCTAGGCAGGGCTTAGTGTCGTTCCTCCACGAAGAGGGGGAGCGACATGAGGGTACAGATGTGGGTGTGAGGGTACATTTGTGGGTGTGAGGTTTAGGTGTGGGTGTGGGGTGCAGGTGTGTGTGAGGGTACAGAGTGTTTGTGAGGGTGCAGGTGTGGGTGTGAGGGTGCAGGTTTGGGTGTGGGTGTAGGTATGGGTATGAGGGTACAGGTGTGGGCATGAGGGTACAGAGTGTGCATGAGGAACAGGTGTTGGTGTGAGGTACAGGTGTGGGTGTGGGGTGCAGGTGTGGGTGTGAGGATACAGATGTGGGTGTGAGGGTGTAGGTGTAGGTGTGAGGGTGCAGAAGTTGGTGTGAGGATGCAGGTATGGGTTTGAGGATACAGATGTGGGTGTGAGGTACAGGTGTGGGTGTGAGGGTGCAGGTGTGGGTGTGGGGTGTAGGTGTGGGTGTGAGGGTGCAGGTGTGGGTGTGAGGTACAGATGTGGGTGTGAGGATACAGTTGTGGGTATGGGGTACAGGTATGTATGTGGGGTTTAGGTGTGGATGTGAGATACAGGTGTGAGTGTGAGGTACAGGTGTGGATGTGAGGGTGCAGGTGTGGGTGTGGGGTGCAGGTGTGAGGGTGAGGGTGCAGGTGTGGGTGTGGGGTGCAGGTGTGGGTGTGCAGCACAGGTGTGGGTGTGGGTTGCAGGTGTGGGTGTGGGGTGCAAGTGTGGGTGTGAGGATACAGGTGTGGGGTGCAGGTGTGGGTGTGAGGTACAGATGTGGGTGTGAGGATACAGTTGTGGGTATGGGGTACAGGTATGTATGTGGGGTTTAAGTGTGGATGTGAGATACAGGTGTGGGTGTGAGGAACAGGTGTGGGTGTGGGGTGCAGGTGTGAGGGTGAGGGTGCAGGTGTGGGTGTGGGGTGCAGGTGTGGGTGTGCAGCACAGGGGTGGGTGTGGGTTGCAGGTGTGGGGTGCAGGTGTGAGGGTGAGGGTGAGGGTGCAGGTGTGGGTGTGGGTGTGCAGCACAGGTGTGGATTGGCAGCGCAGGTGTGTGGTGCAGGTGTGGGGGGTGTCTGGTGTGCAGTGTGTGCGTCTCGCCCTCCTGTTGGCCTGTGTCCGTCTCTGTCCGCTGTCCTCCACTTCCCCCGGTGTCCCCTTCCCTGGGCTGCGCCTGGCCCCACCCGCCGGCTGAGTCACTGTCTCCGTGCTAAGCTCTTCCCGCCGCTGTCGTAAACAGAACACTGGGAGAAGCCATGCCAGGTCCCAACACGCCGTCCGCCCGCGCACCCAATGCCTTTGTTCCCACCCAGGGCGGCCCTGGAGAGGGTCGTGCCCCAGCTGGGCACAGGCCCCCAGCCCGCAGCAGTGGGAGAGCCTAGCCTGGGCTGTGCCACCCAGCGCCCAGGGGTCTGCCTGGTGATGGGCACTGGAGGGCCCATGGAAGACTCGGGCCGCAGGACAGGCTGCTACCCAGCCCCCTGCCGGCTGCTGGCCAGGCCTGTCCCAGTCACCTCTGGAGCTGCCCTCCCAGGGGCCAGCTGGCTTTCTGGTGCAGGGGACAGAGCCTGGGCCCAGCCAAAGCCTGAATGGGAGTGTGCTTGGGCAGACCCTCCTCCTGGAAGGGTCTCCTGGCTCCAACCTTCGAGGCCACACTTGTCCCTGGAGTCCTGGCTGCTGCACTGGACCCTTGGAAATGCGTGTTCATGCCAGGTGCCCGATGGGGGAGCTGACTGGGGTGACAGTCACACGTGCTCTCCCATCCAGGGCCTGCAGTCCACGAGGGTGAAGTACAAGGCTGGGGCTCGCAGCAAGCACTGCCTCCCAGCCTGGCCCTGCCTGCTGTGTCCTGGGCACACACCAGGCCTGGCATACAGCAGGCGCTCAATGCATGCAGGCTAAAGAGCAACAGGGGCTGACACAAGGTGCTCTGTACTGCCTGTCCCTGGAGGGTCAGTGGCCCCTGGCCTGCAGGCTGCCCCACCCCCCACATCGGGCACTCAGCATGAACACGCATTTCCATGTCCCCACCCCCACCCCTTATGGGAGGGTAGTGGGAAGAGACCATCATACCCAGAGCCAAACGTCCCCTCTGCCCCGACCCGGCCATGCGGGGCGAGCCCGGCCCCCAGGAGCCGCAGGTGGGCCACAGGAGTCAGCCAGAAGTTTCCCCGGGCCCCAGGGAGAAAGGTGGCAAGGCCACTGGGTGCGTCTGCACGTTTTGTTAGCCTGTGGCATCCAGGACCAGGATCTCCCTTTCCTCTGGGGTTTCAAAATCCAGCTACCACACATCTCCGTGTGCACACGTGCTGTGTCCAGTGCTGGCCCAGGGCCGCCAGCGTGGACCACATGGCCCACCCCCCCCCCCCCACTGGGCTTGCTGTGTGAGCTGGGCCGGGTGCAGACACAGCTGCCTGGGGTGCCCCCCTTGCCTCTCACACACCCTGCCCCTCAGATACTGCAGCACCGCTACGCTCTGCTGAGGCCCCACTGTGTGCAGCTGGTGGGCTGTGGGCTCATGCAAACCCAGCCCCTGAGGACGCCCCATGCCAAGCTCAATGACCACGCCCGCTGTCCCCTGGGCGACTCACATGAGCAGGGATTAGGGGCAGCCCCTATGCCTGGTCATGTCTGAGGCTGGCACATGATGGGCGGGGCTCCATGCTCCCTGGCAGTCAGGGAGGGGTGGGGGTGGCTGGGAGAGGAGGACCGGGGGCTGGGGGCCCCGTGTACACATTCACAGGCCCGGCCTGGGCTCAGCGGGGGGGGGGGGGCAGCAGCTGAAGGGTGCACAGCCTCCAAAGTCCTCACGCCCCCTGCAGTCGCGCTGCACCCCTGGTCCGCTCCCAGAACCCCCACTTGGCTTCAGGTCCCTGGGCCTTGGCGCCTGCCGTGGCCTCCACCTGGAGCCCCTCCCTGCGCTCCCATGCAGGCTGGCCTGGGTCACTCTGGCCGTCCCGTGTCACTGACTTGGTGGCTGTAGGAACCCTCTGCACCTGCATCCCCGGGGCCCGAGGCTCTAGGTCTCCCTGCCCCTGCTCTGCGGCCTCCCCCAGCCCCACCTCCCGGCAGAATGGGGACACCCCACCCCCACCCCAGCTGGTCACCAGTCAACAAGACACGGGGAGCCTGGACCACAAGCCCCGCCCCATCGCTGCGGAAACAGGCCTAGGACGGCTCAGGAGGGCAGAGGAAGGAGGCTGCCGTTGAGGTGGAGGGCGCCATGATGGGCCTTGACCCTCTGAAGGGAACTGCACAGATGGCATCCCAGGGCCCCAGGGGAGGCCGGGCAGGTCCAGCTTGAGGAGTAGTGAGTGCCCCGTGCAGGGGGGCATGCAAGCCAGTGCAGAGGTGCCGCAGAAGCTTGGATCTTAGTGTAGGGGGTGAGCTGCCCTCTAAGGGGGGTCCTTTCAACACTCAAGACTCAGGCACGGCACAGGGACGCAGGCAAGGCCTGCGGGGCCGCCCCCTCCCCAGGCCCCTCCCCTCTCGGGGACAGTCAGTTGTTGGCACCGCTCCAGTGGCTGCCCCCACGAGCGCTCGTGGCCCAGAGCCCGTCCCGGCACAGGACACCAGCATGCCTCGGACAGGGGTCTCAAGGCCTACTTGCAGCTCCCAGCGCCGGCCTTGATCAGAGGGCCCAGGGGGATGCCTACTGCCCCCACTGCCTGGAGGACTCAGCCCGCTGGGCCTGCAGCCAGAGCCGGGCCCTCGCGGGAGGCGGCGGGCGGGGCACCAGGCCCAGCCCAGCTGGCACAGCATGCGGGGGGCGCCCGGAGGACGTGGCCTGCACCTGGTTGTGGACACGGGAAAGCTGTCTCCAAGCGGGGAAATCAGACACGAGCCAGCCGAGGGCAGGGGCCCCCCGGGCTGAGAAGCAGCAGGAGCCAAAGCTTGGAGGCCGGAGAGGCCAGGCCTGGTGGATGCTGGGGGAGATAGGGAAGGGGGGACAGTGTCCAGCTGGGGAGCCCACTTTACCTTGGGGCAATAGGGAGCTACCAAAGGTTCGGGAGGAAGGGGCTGACATGACACAGCTTCTGCTTGACTCAGCAGCTGGGCTGGTGGAGGAGAGGCGGCTGCACGCAGGACCAGAGAAGCAGGCCCAGCAGGGGCCACCGGACAGGGAGGTGACCGCAGGCTCCTGCCCTGACAAGCATTCAGCAAAAAGGACCAGGATCAGGGATGGCGGGAGGGGCCGGCCAGCGGGGACCGAAGCGGCGGCTGAGGCTGTCACCCCGCGGTTACGGCGTGGTGGGGACACGTGCTGGCCAGAGCAAGCGTGAGGAGCCCAACAAGGCAGCCACAGAAGCCACGGAAGAGGCAGACAGTCGGCCCAGGGAGGTCACGCGTGGGTGAGAGAGGACGAGAGACGCGGCTGGCAGGTGTGGACAGCTCGGCCACAGATTTTACCTCTGACCTGCTGCTGAAGGGGGGAGGGGCTGTCCAGGGTGGGCTCCCTCGAGGCAGGGCCCGAGACCAGATCCGGTGCTCAAGGGACAAGGGGAAGCCAGGAGGGGCGAGGAAAGAGCCGAGCCCCAGTGGCCCCAGCTGTGGCCTGATCCTGGAGGGAGCTGGGTGGGGGGCAAGAGGCCACCAGTGACCCCTGTGCTCTGTCCTCCCTCCCCAGTGGGCAGAGCCAGGGACCGTCCCTGAATGCCCAAGAACAGCTGTGGCCCAGGCACCACTATGGGGCAGGCAGCATCACCCCCAGCAGGGGTAAAACCCCGGCCGGGCCTGACGGCAGGGAGAGGCTCAGCATGGCCACTGCGTCCCTCCCCCGTGTATCTGCGGCCCAAGCACCCAGCCCTCTGCCGGGCATGGGCCTGCTCCACACTCGTCTCTGACTGTGGGCCACTCGCAACTTCCAGGAGCACATGGGAGTGCCCACCGAGGCCATGGAGCCCCAGGTCTCAGGGCTGGAGGCCAGGCAGGCAGGGGGGAGCCATGGCGGCGCACCCCCCACCAACGTGGATGGGAGTGGCAGCCCCGCCCTGCCCGGCGGGCACCTGGATCGAAGCAGCTGCACTTGGGTGGCGGGGCCCCAGGGAGAGGGCGGTGCCACCCTCCTGGCTGTGCCAGGTGCCACCCACGGGCTGCTCACCGCAAAGCGGCCCCCAGGGCTCTCCTCGTGCCACCCCCAGCCCCATGCCAGCGTTCCACGCCCTGCAGAGCCTGCGCCTGGCCTGGGCCCAGCAGCTGTGAGCTCGGCGGGCGCAGGCTCCTGGGCTCTGTGGAATCAGAATGTGCTGTGCCCTAGGCTAGACCCCCTGCAGGCCTGGGGCTGAGCCCCTGGCTGACTCTCGCGGTGGTGTAGACGACAGGAACTGTCAGCATCCCCAGTGTGTGCCTGCAGGGGTGTCTGTAGGGTGCCTGCTGTGTGCAGGCAGCAGGAGAGGCACTGGGGCCTCGGGGC
The DNA here is from genome assembly GCF_051225735.1 of Oryctolagus cuniculus. Taxonomy (NCBI): domain Eukaryota; kingdom Metazoa; phylum Chordata; class Mammalia; order Lagomorpha; family Leporidae; genus Oryctolagus; species Oryctolagus cuniculus. The sequence continues at coordinate 120,659,345 of NC_142877.1, forward strand.
TGGGGGTGGGGCGGGGCTGCTGCCTCAGAGCTCCTACAGGTCGGACACCGAAATCATGATTTCCTGGGAGCCCCTGTCTGGGCCTCAGCCTCTTTGTCTGTGGTTGGGGGCGATGCAGGGGGAGGGGGAAGGAGAGTGAGGGGGGCTCGCAGCCCCAAGGACTGGGCACAGCCAGCGGGCGCCTGTGCCTTGCTCCACACAGCCCCCCTTGCCCAGCCCGACCCCACCCTGCCCTCCTGCTGCGGGTGCCAGTATGGCTGCTCCAAGTGTGCACCCCCCATGCTCCTGTTCCCAGCAAGCCCCCCACGCCTGAAGCCTCAGCGACTCCTGATTTCCAGGTGCAGAAGCGAGAAAACAGAGGCAGAGGGGCGGGGCCACGTGCCTCGGTTTACCAAGTAACGAAGAACACGCCCACATCCACAGCACTGCCTGCCAGGCCGCCAGCCTGGGTCCAGAGTGAGGCTCCTGGCCAGCCCAGAAGGGGACGTGACCATGGGGCCCAGGTGCCTGGTCACGCCAGCCCAGGGGCCATGCCAGCCCAGGGGCCACTCCAGCCCAGGGGCCACGCCAGCCCAGGGGCCACTCCAGCCCAGGGGCCACGCCAGCCCAGGGGCCACTCCAGCCCAGGGGCCACGCCAGCCCAGGGGCCACTCCAGCCCAGGGGCCACGCCAGCCCAGGGGCCACGCCAGCCCAGGGGTGCCCTTACCGACTCGGAGCTCCTGCCCGAACACGGTCTTCTCGCCCAGGGCCGAGCAGTTCCAGCGGCCGAAGCGGAACTGGTACTGGCACTCGTTGATGCCCATCTGTGCCCCCTCCCCGATGACGATGATGGCGTCGGGCCGGCTCTGGCAGATGGCGCGTTGCCGCGGTGCCAAGCCGGGAATCTTGTTGCAGATGATGTTGGCTCCCAGGGCCACCACCGACGACAGCGCTCTGCCAAGACAGGACAGGCATGGGGCGGTGAGGCCGGGTGAGCAGGAGGACACCCCCGCCCTATCCCGCGTGATCCGGGTTTGGAAAGGACCCGCCTGGCCTGGGCGTCGCAGGAACCGAGGCCCCCAGCCCCGGGAGCAGACAGAGCTCCAGGGCAGAGTCCCACAGCCGCGCCCTGTGCGGAGCCAGCTCTGGGAGCCGGGCTTTCCCTGCACCTGCAGACCCCCCCCCCCGCCTGCCCTCCTGGAAGCCCCTGTGCCAAGATGCCCATTGGGAGCTGCAGCCTGGTGTGACTTTGGGAGGGCAATGGGCCTCCACTTCCACACCCACAAAGTGGGCACACGGACTCGTGTCCTCACCAGCACCAGTGCCGGCAGTCACTCATCTCCGACGGCCGGCGCACGCCCATGGGCAGCTTGGCAGCACCCGATCCAGAATTGAGTCCTACTGTGCGCCAGCCCGGGCTCTGAAGGGGGCCTCCAGGCAGCGCCTCAAGCCCTCGCGGCAGCCTTGGTAACTGGCTCCCGCTCTCCTGCTGGGCTCACTCTGGACTGGATCTCGGGTTGGTTTGTTTTTAAAGATTTGAAAGGCAGAGTTGCAGAGACGGAGAGACAGAGAGAGAAAGAGAGAGAGAGAGAGAGAGAAAGAGAGAGAGAGAGCGCCGTGATCTTCTGCCCACTGGTTCACTCCCCAAATGCTCACAACAGCCGGGGCTGGGCCAGGCCAAAGCCAGGAGCCAGGAGCTTCATCCGTATCTCCCACATGGGTGCAGTGGTCCAAGTACTTGGGCCATCTTCCACTGCCTTTCCTAGGCAAATTAGCAGGGAGCTGGATTGGAAGTGGAGCAGCCAGGTCTTGAACCGGTGCCCGTATGGGATGCCGGCGTCAGAAGCAGAGGCTAACCCTGCAGGGCTACAGGTCTGGCCTGGCCCCATTTGTGGTCTTAATGAGGTAAAACTTGCACAGGGTCGACCTCAGGAAGGGTTCTGTGGGTTCAGGGCCCGGGCAGCTCCCCTACCTCCTGGGGTATTTTCATCCCCAACCAGGGGAAACTCCACACCCACACGCAGCCCACCCGGCCCCTCCTCCTCTTCTCCCAACCCCGGCTCCTGCCCCCCTCACGGCTTCTCTCAGAGCCGGGACCCCGCCGGAGGTGGCCTGCTCTCAGGTCTGGTGTGTACGGCAGCTGTGCTCTGGGCCTTGTTGAGGCTGGACAGCCGGATTGTGCCCACCTGGCTTGTACATGCAGGTACAAGTTGCTGTCACAGCCCCTGTTTTCCACCTCTAGGGCACACACCCAGGAACGGAACCACAGGGTCATGTCGGGATTCTCTGGCTTCTTCGGGCGCTGCCCAGCTGTTTTCCACAGCGGCCGCACCACTGGCTCACGGTGAGCTCCAGGAAAGGGCCAGAAACCTAGGGGAGGGGGCCAGGGCTGGACTCCCACCGCCTAGGGACAAGCAGCTGGCTCGCAAACACCCAGGCCTGCTCAGCCAGGGGACACCATGGGGCATGCGGGAGACCACCAGGGGCCCCCAAAGCCATAGCCCTGGCCCTGGGCCCCCGCCCCGCGCAGTGGGACGCCTCCTCCTGCCCTCTGCCTGCCAGTCGATCCCTGCCTGCCGTGAGAGAGTCAGTGTTTTTCCAAAGCCAGCTGGAAAGTCCCCGTGTGGCCGATCCCACAGCACGTGCTGCAGCCGGGGCGTCCTGCCCGACACCCAATCCCCGGCCCGCCCGCCGCCCCACCCGCTAATCTGGCCAAGACCCCTCTGGGTCCCCCACGGGCACAATGGGCAGAAACGCCCGGGGCTGTGTGCGGGTGGGGCAGGGAGCTGGCTGGAATCTGGGGAATTCAGCGCAAAGTAATTGTAGCTCCTCGGAAAACCGAGCCTGGGAACAGAGGTGATGGGCGCCTCCACCGGCCACCACGCTCCCCACGCCCCCCACGCCCCCCACGCCCAGGAGCTTCCCGCAGGCCCTGGCCACGAAGCCCCCCGCTCCTGATGATACCAGGTCTCAGCACAGACCCCGGTCCAGCAGCTCACTGCGCTGGCCACAGCCCTGGTCCCCGCCCCACCGACCCCGCCAGCACCCAGACCTGACCACACGCTCCCCTGCTCTGAGCCACCCGTAGCTCCCCACTGCCTTGAGCCCATCCAAGCTTCTCTGCCTAGAACCGGAGGCAACTTCCGGACAGTGCATCCTGGGAGCTGCCTGTGTTTGAATACAGGAGTCAAGAATTAGATCCGGAGCCGGCGCTGTGGCACAGCGGGTTAAGCCGCCGCTGAGGAGGCTGGCAGGTTGAGTCCCAGCTGCTCTACTTCTAATCCCACTCCCTGCCTGTGCCCGGGGAAGCAGGGGAAGATGGCCCAAGTGCTTGGGCCCCTGCACCCATGTGGGAGACCCGGATAGGTCTCCTTGCTTCTAACTTTAGCCTGGCCCAGCCCCGGCCATTGCAGCCCTTTGGGGAGTGAACCAGCGGATGGAAGATTCTGTCTCTCCCTCTCTGTAACTCTGACTTTCAAATAAATAAATAAATCTTTAAAAAAGAATTACACCTGAAAGAACTACAGCTCAACAACAGAAAGACAAACAGCCCCATTTTAAAATGAGCCCGGGAAGCCTTAGGCACACGTGTCTCCGATGGCCAACAGGCACCGCGCCTCGCTGATCCCTAGGGAAAGGCAAATCCAACCCACGATGAGCCGCCACGGCTCACCCACTAGGGCGGCTTCTGAATAATAACAACAAAACAGCAAGTGTTGAGGGGGGAGAGAAGTGCCTGCCCCCACCCCACCCCATGCACTGCTGATAGGAATCAGGGGACAACAGCATGGCGGCGCCTGGGGGAGCCAGCAGTTTGCACAGAGCCTGCACACAAATGTGCGTGGAGCACCCTTGGCGTCGGCAACAGATGAGTGGACAGACACGTGCGGGCCATCCCCACGGCGGGATCGTATGTGGTCATAAAAATGGACCAGGGTCTGACTCGTGCGACGCCGAGGAGGGATCTCTGACCCATGATGCCTCGCGAGAGAAGCCACCTGCTGCATGGTTGCATTTATGTAAAACGGCCAGGACAGACAAACCCGTGAGACCGACGGCAGAAAGGCCCCGCGCGGGGCCGGGGCGGAGGGAACCGGGAGTGGCTTATGAGCGGGTTCTGGACTGCCATCCAGCTGGGGATTGCATCACACCGTGGAGACGTGCACAGGTCCCCACAGCTAACGTGGTGGATTCCGGTAAGTTCCGTCTATACTCAGAACTTCTGCGGACCAGAGGTAGGGTCGTGGGAGGGGCTGACGGGGGCCTCGCCCTGCTCTCTCGTCCACTAACCCGGCTGTGCGGGGCTGACGGGGCGAGGGGCCATTGAAAGGTCAAAGGTGACATAAAGGTATCGGGGAACAGTCACAGTAGCAGCTAGGAGCACAGACATCCAGGCACGGTTGGTAATTCAGATAATTCAAATTCACCTCCCTTAGTACCTGAGGGTTTCTCACTGACAACACGGAATCCTCCGACCCTGGGCGACAAGGACCCCTGCTGCGCCGCCCCTCCCGCAGGTGTGGGGACAGCAGCTCCAAGCCGGGGACGCCTGCTGAGGTCGCCCGGCCAAGCCCTCGGCTTCCACAAACGGGGTGGCTCAGAGAACCACCACCCGCAGCCGTGCGCTCCAGACACGCGGGCACCGTGCCCGCTGTTCTCAAAACACGGCCTGTCGCTCCCTTGGGAAAAGTCACCGGAGTCATTCTCGCATTGGGGACAGCGCTGTGACTGCCCCGCCAAGCAGCCTGGAGGGGTGGGGACTGTGGATATGGGCGGTGGGCACTGGCCCTTGTTAGGAACCCGTCAGCCTGGGGAATAAGGGTAAAAATGTAGAAGGACCAAGTACCTGGGCCTTGGAGGTGGCGAGAGGTGGGTGCACGCATTGGTAGTCGGGGGCGCCCCCAGCAAGGTCCCCGCAGGTGGGCCCGGCTTCCACCCCCAAATAGGCAGCCCATCTGGGCCAGCCTGCAGGCCCTCAGCTGCCCGTGCCCCAGGAGAGGTGGGCCCAGGAGGCTCCGAGCAGCCTGGGAGCTGGGGGGTTGGGGGGGCTGGGCTCACATTTCCCATGGGAATCTCTGCTCTGGGCTCAGCCACTGTGCAGGGGCCTCGGGACGTGGATGAGATGCCAGCGGATGGGCCGGCTTGCACGACTAGAATCTTCCCTCACCCCGAGAGGACCTCAGAGGAGAAGGGGTCTGGCCCCATGGACAGTCTCCCTTTCTGCCCCTGGGGGCTGTGCTCAGGCCCCCGCGTCTCAGGGCAGGGGCCAGCAGAGCACTGGGGCCGGGCGCCGTGTGAGTGGAGGCCACCCGGGTGAGGATCTTTTTCCACCTGCCAGAGCAGCCCCCCAAGAAAATGCGGCTGCCTCCCAGATGAGGGGGCGTGGTGGGAAGGACATGTCCTTGCCCCGATGGCCGGAGCCACATGGCTGTGTGGGGAAGCCCTTGGGGCAGCACTGGCCAGCACCAGACCAGCAGAGTCCTGGGGGCACGTTAGAGCAGCAGGGGAACCCTGACTCTGGCAGGTCCCCTGACCTCGGTGCCTCGGTTTCCTCCTCTGTCACAGGGGGTGGTGACACAGCCCAGCCGCCCGAGGGGCCAGGGCGAGCGGTCGTGGCCTGCGGGGACGCCCCCTGCCATCACTGCTCTTGAGGCCTGAGACCAGGCACTGTCCCTGACGCTCATTGTCAGACGCACAGTCGCCCCCGGGAATCAGGGACCGGCACCTACACCGGTGGTTCCGAAGCCATCGAGGCCACGTCAGCCGCCGGGGGCAGGGGGAGGGTCAACCCCGCCTGCCATTTCCTCTGCCCTGCAGCCTGAACTGGCGTCTGCACCCGGAGGGACAGGTGCTGATGACGTCAGAGAGTTTGCACAACCAGGAACGGCAGCCCCAGGGACCAGCAGCAGAATAGACCACTCAGCCGGGCAATGAGAAAGAACACGTCGCTGACGAGCACGGAAGGGACATGCCACACACGTGTCCTGCTGGGCTGCGGGGGCCAGGGAGGGAGCAGGCAGGTGTCACCCCCACCGCGAGCCCAGGATACGCACACCTCATCTTTGAGCCAGGAGCCCTGGGTGGGATGCACTGACAGACGGAGCCTGGTGTGTGTGTGGGGGGGGGGGCGTGGAATGCTCTAGACCCTGAGCGGGGGCGGGGGGGACACGGATGCGCAGCGCCGTCCACTTGAGAACCCTGCAGCATGCGGTTCACTCCTCATCCATGACGCATAGAAAACGGAGCCGGCAGCAGGAGCCTCCGGGCCTCCTTACAGGGACTGAGATTGTAAAAGAAATAAAACGCCCACTGACAAAGCACACCAGGTGATGCCTCTGTGTGCCTGGTCTCAGGGGGATGCTGACCCTGCCTGCCACAGGCGCTCGCGGGGGTCGCGGGGGGCTGTGCCTATCAGACAGCCTGAGCCTCCTGGGCCCGCAGCCCTGGTGGGCCCCAAAGGAAGGCAGCCAGGAGGTGGGAGCAGAGACCCCAAGGGGCTGGACCCTTCCTGGGGGTCTTCCTGCCTAGTGCCTGGGTGGGGCCCAGCACCCACTGCCAGGGGTGCCCCCCTGCCCACCCGGCTGTGTCCAGAGTAGCTGGGCCCAGCAGCAGGGAGGTAGCTGCCCAGGGTGGGGAGACTGCCCCGGGCAGGCAGCCATCCAGCCTGAACCCCTGTGCTGGCGGGGTGCTCGGCACTGCCGGCACGCACCGTGGCCCTGGCCCAGTTCCCCACCTGGGGAGAGTGACATCACGATACGATGACATGATGATGAAGAGGCCCCCAGAACAGGAGCAAGAGAGGCAGAGAGCGGGCAGGGAACCCACACCTCCCACCACCTTCCTTGTGACGTCACCCCGTCCCTGGCCCTCAAAGATGGCAGGGGACATGCAGGGTGTGGTCACCTGTCTCCTGGCACCAGGACCTGCATCTGGGGAGGGGCTGTTGTGGGTGGGGAAGGAAGCCCCCTACTTTGCACCAAGCTGGGAGGAGCCTCGGGGGCTGAAAGTGAGGTGCAGCCTGGTGCCCAACAGGCCCAGGACCCTACAGTGGCTCAGGATGACAGGAAGCCCATCTTGTCCCTCTTGCGCGCTGTACCTGGAGCAAAGCCTCAGTGATCAACATCAAATGAATGACTGAATGACAGCCCAATGACCAGGCGAACGGAAGCATGGAGGCGGCCGGGCACACCCCTTCCTGGGACAGCGAGGCTGGTGTGGGCACCCTCGGCAGCCAGGACCACAGCCGAGCAGGTGAATGGGCTTGGGGCGCCCGCTTTCACTCGGGCCGTGTCACAGGGCAGCGGACAGTGGCACTGGGGCGCAGAGACTGTCCTTGCCCTTGCCAGCCGCACCGTGGGAGGGGCCGGGTGATAGGGCAATGAGGGTGAGGCCACCCCAAACCCCTCTGGCAGTGCACCGGCTCCCAGCTGTATTTTTCCATTTAAAAGCTACCGAGGAGGCAGGCATTGCACTGGGCAAAGTGGGCGAGCCGCCGCGGGGGCACCCACATCCTGCGTCGGACCAAGAGCTTGTCCAAGCCCAGCTCCCTGCTGACTTTCACGCTGAGAGGCAGCTGGTGATGGCCGAAGTACTTGAGTTCCCGCCACCCACTCAGCCGGGCAATGAGAAGTGCCCAGATTGAGTCCTGGTCCCGGTATCGGCTTGGCCCACCCTGGCCTTGGCAGGCATTTGGGAAGAGATCAACGGACGGGAAAATGAAAAGCTGAGAAGGCTGCCACCTGGGCCGTGCACTCACTTACCCAGAGGGAGCCTCCAGCCATCCGGAGGCCACGGCCTGACCCAGGTGCGGCCTCGCCACCCGAGGGTGCCGCAGGAGCCAGGCACCTCCACCTGAGCGTCCCACTTCTGCAAATTCCCCACAAAGCACAGCTCAGATGCAGGTGCACCAGCGGAACCAGAGCACTCCCAACCTTGGCCTTGGCAGCCCCAGCACAGCCTGCCCTTAACCCTGGGTTTCTGGTTGGAGCAGCCCACCCTGCTGGGGAACTTGGATACTGGGATTGTCCCCAAGGCAACGACCAGGCCAGCACTCCATAGGGAAGTAGGATCTCAGAAGTTTCCAGAAGCCGGACTGAGCCCTCATGGGCCTCAATATCCAGGACCCCTCCCCACAGAGCCTGTGGGGGGATACTGGGGACAGCTGCCCTCTACCCCCAGACAGCACACACCCCTCCAGCATGCCCTGCTCTGCCCTCCCGGGCTGCTCATTCACCTGCTTGATCCTGGCCCACTCCCCAGCTGGCACCAGCAGGACCCCAGCCTCAGGCTGCCCTAGCCATCACCCAGCCTCAGCCCTGGCTGATCCTTGGTGGCCACTATGGTGGCCACTGTGGAAGTCAGCCACAAGGTGGCCCGATGCCCACCCCTCATCACTTCCTCTTACCCCCACCCCAAGATTCTGCCCCCACTCTTGCTCCTCCCTGCACCTGATCCCTCCACTTCCCAGGCCCTTCCCTGGGGAGACCCCCCCAACATGCCGGCCCCAGAGGCCAGGGCAGGGATCCTCAATGCCCAGAACCCAGCCAGGCCCTAAGCTGACCTTGGAAATGAGGGCCGCTGCCCCCCATCACAGGAAGCACAGGCATCCCCCAACACACACACACACACACACACACAGCCAGCTTCCTGGGAGGTGGGGACAGGCTGGCCAAGCCCGGCCAGATCCCTGGCCCTCCAGGCCCCTAGCCCCAGCCCTGGCCTGGCTGCCCAGCTGCCCCGAGCGCCTCCAGCCCACGCTCCTGGCCCGGGGCACTATGCAATTCTTCCCTCTCGGGCATCCTCCGGCGAAATATTTGAAGAATGTTCTAATTATCTGTGATCAGCCAGGGAGGCGTGCCTGGGTCCACTCGTCCAGGAAGTAACTCGAAAATCCCTGAGGGTGGCGCCAGCCCCCACGCCCACCCCAGGCTGCACCCACCAGCCTCTCCCCAAAGTGGGCAGCCTCTCCCTGGGGCCCTGGTGGTTCCAGCCCCTGGTGGGCCCCAGGAGGTTCATGAGCCCAGGGTGGCGCTGGGGCAGAGAGCAGGGGCTGGGGGCGAGTGGGGGCTTCAGCAATCCTGATGGTGGCATGGGGGGGAGGAACCCTCCAGGATGGACCCCTCAGGCTGCCCAGGGCCAGAGCTCTGCCCCCACCAGCCCCGGTTCTGGTCTCACCCGGCTGTAGAGGTCTCCGTGCCGGGGGTTTGCGGCCAGGAGCATGGCGGGGGCTCAGCGGAGCTCTGTCCAGCCGGGGCACAGGCCTGATGTGGCTCCAGCCGCTGCCTCCACTTCCCTGCTCCTCCTCCTCTGTGCTGGGGCCGGGGCCGGTGGGGTGGGGAGCATGGAGCGTGGGCCGGGGCACAGGCCACTTCCACACCCCCGGCCTCAGGCAGGCCACTGGGAGGCCACGGTGAGCCTCGGTTTTCCCATTTGAAAGCGCTCCCCTCCCTCGGGACGGAGAGAACCTGGACCCTGCTGAGGCCCTGGGGGGAGGGGAGCAGGGTGGCCATCCAACCTGGCTGCCCCCTGTGCCTACACAGGGGCTATGCTGTGGGGAAGGGACCCCTCACCCTGAGCAGTGGCCACCATGTGCTGGCCCTTGGGACTCTCCCCACCCTGCCCCGCCCTGCCCCACCCCGCCTCTGGACCTTCTGGGTGAGGACACAGACAGGAGAAACACCCCCCACCCCAGGGCCACCTGGGGGCAGGACGGCAGGGAGAGCAGGTGCTGCTCCCCAGAGCCCCGCCCAGGCCTTAGCAGGTACCTGAAGCTGCATCCCTGGGGGGAGGGGTGGGGTCCTGCGTTCCAGTTCTGCGCGGCCGCGCCGAGCCTCGGTCTGCCTGTCTGTCCAGTGAGGACAGGGGCCCCTGTTCGTGGGCGGGGCCGCTGCTGTGATCTTTCCAGGCCACTGCCCTGTTCAGCCCGCAGCCCGCAGTGTTCCCGGCAGAGAGCGGAGCGTCCGGGGCTGGCTCCCTCGCGCCCCCGGCGGCCAGCTGCCCTCCCACCCTCCGCACATAGCTGGCATTCCTGGCCTGGCATCCTGGGACCCCACCCTGGAGAGAAATCAGGCAGCCTGGGAGAAAGCAGGTGGCGGGTGCCCCCCGCCCCCCCCCCCGGGCAGGACTGAGGGTGCTGGAGGTGGGTGAGGGTGCTCAGCATCACCCCCCCCATGGCTGGACATCAGAGCCTCACCCAATCCTCGTGACCCCACAGCCTCAGGACACTGACCTCTGACCTCAGAAACTTCCAGATCTCTACTGGCTGTCAGGGTCCACCACAACAGGAGCAGGCTCTGGCCACACTGGACCAGATCTCCCCTCCGGGCACCCTGCCTGCTCCCTCCGGCAGCCAAGCAAGATTCCAGACCCGGTTCGGGGCTGCCTCCTCCTCCTCCAAGAAGGCCACCTGGATCTCTCCTCCGTTCTCCCCCTCCACCCCTTCCAGCATGGTCATGCGTGTGCAGGCTCTGGGGGAGGTCACTGGGGCCAGGGGTCAGCGACGCCCTTCCCTATGCCCAACCCCTGACCCTGCTCTTGCTTCCCGCGGCACAGATGGGACCGTGATACCCACGGAGGCCACACAGCCAGCCGAACCCAGCTCTGTCGGACGCAGGGGCGTCTGCAGGCCTGGGTGACCAGGATGCCAGCCCTCAAGACAGGTGGATGGGTGGATGGGCGGGCGGGCGGAACAGGTGGGAGGGAGCTGGCAGGCCCTGCTGGCCCGCAGCCAGGCTGGGAGTCTGGATGTTCCCCGGCAGCTCTGGACAGCGTGTGAGTGGCGGGGTTAGAGGCCGAGCCCCGTGGGCAGTGGACAGCGAGCCGTCACCTCCCTGCAGGCTGCAGGGCAGGGCGCGCTCCTGTTCTGGGGACGACGCAGCCTCCTGCTGGAGTCCTAGAAGGCGCCCTTTCCAGGAAGTGATGGGTGACAGACAGCACGAGTGTGCAGGGCTAGGCTCTCTGGGGCCCCGGGCCTGCCTGCACCCAAGCCAGGACTCTGCTGAGACCCAAGCCCCGGGCCTTTGCCTAGAAAGCCCCCTCTCGCCAGGACACTCTGGGGGGCCGGGAGGAGCTACCCTCACTGCCCATGGGTGGGGGCCCCTGCCGTGGCCTCTGCAGGGCTCCGGGCGAGGGGGTGAGCTCCCTTCCCAGTCACTGCTGGCCAGTCCCACTTCCTGGGGGTGCAAAGAGCAAGTTCCAGGCAGTGGGCATGGCCGCTGGGACGGGGCGGAGGGGAGGGACAGGAGGGGCCTGAGAGAGCAAGGCCAGGGAAGCGAAGTGATGCTCCGAAGGTTCCCACAAACCCACTGCCACGCTGGGTCCTGGCTTCCCCCCACGCACACGCTGCCCGCCAGAGGCCACAGCTGCTCCGCGCGGGCTGTCTCTCTGCCTGCGCACGCTGGGCCAGGGGCCAGGGCAGGAAGAGACCCTGACTAAGGACGACTCCCGGCTCCCTGCACCTGCTGGGGAAGCTGCTCCAGTGGCCAGAGCCCAACCAGGAGGCGGCCTGCTAGGAGCCACTAAGCCACTGGACGCCAGGAGACACCGGAGAGGCAGCGCCGACCCCATGTTCAGCCTCCCCTCCCCGGCTCTGGCACTGCTCACGTGGATGGCTGGGGCAAGAATGGGCTACAGAGCGGAGGGAGCGCACAGGGGTCCCAGGGCAGGGTCCTCCCGCATGTGTGTGCCCAGCCGCCTGCCCCGCAGGGACGCCCCAGGAGTTCCCATTCAAAGGGGCATTTTCCCTCTACCTCTTAGGACTGCCTGGGCCCGAGACTCAGGCCTCTGGCGCCTGCCCGCACTCACGCCTGCAGCGGGGAAGGGGAGCTGGGGGCTCGGTCGCCAGGGGGCAGGGCTCACTGGATGGCACTTGCAGGAGTGCTCACTCGGGCTCTCCCAGACCACTGCCAGTGCCCAGGGCCACCTGGTGCGTGGGCGGCTCCCTCCCACCCCTGCCCGGGCACCTGGCAGGCGTCAGGGGCTACCATGCAGAAGTGCTGGGGGCTGCAGTCTCTGTGTTTTCCAACCACAGCTGCACCACCCCGGGGCCACGTGCTCCAGCCTGGGCACCTGGGGGCATGGGGCAGGGCTGTGGGCTGAGGCTGAGCATGGCCTCAGCACCCCTACCCCTCGGATGAGGCAATCACACCGAGGTTGGCTTCCCTGCCCAGGCAGGGCCCTTCCCCAGTCTTGGCACTTCTGCGCCTGCTTGCATGCCCCCAAGGCCAGGGAGATCACTGCCTCTCCACCGGTGCAGGGTCTGCCCCAGGTTTGTGACCCACACAGATCTGCATTATGCCCGCCTTAGGTAGGGGGCAGAGCAGGGGGAGGGGCCCGGGCAGGCTGAGTGGGAAGAAAGGAGGGAACGGGAGGAGGGAGCGCACCTGTCCCCACCCCCACCCCGCCGGCCAGCCGGAGGGGAGGCCCCCAGCCCCGCGCCAGGGAGGGAGGACAAACGGAGGTTTTGTCTTTGGCCAGCGGTCGGCCTGCGCCACACAATGACCCTTTCATCAGCCTGCAGGAGCCCTGCGCCCGGGGTTTCATCTGACAACGGAGGGCGCCGGCCTCTGGTCCCCTCGGGAGGGGAGTGGAGCCCTATCTCCACCGGACCTGGGGCTGTGCAAGATGGCGCCCTTGGGGGAGCCTGCAGCCCGGGAAGTGAGGCCAGGCCTGGAGGGTGGCGGGCACGGCCATCCTGACGGGTCTTCGTCCCTGGTCAGAGCCTTCCCCGGCCCTCACCTGTCCTGCACAGACCCTGGGCAGAGCAGGCCTTGGAATCCCCAGAGGCTCTGGGCTCCCCGTAGGCGACCACAGGCTACAGGGCCATCCCGGGCAGCAGGAGGCCGGGAAGTGTGGGACAGAGGGAGCTGCAGTTGTGACCTCCCTTCTCAGGGTAGCCGTGCCCGCCCTCAGGGCGCTGTCCAGCTGGCTGCACCTGCAAGCCCCTGAGACCCCTCCTGGCAGTGGGCCAGCACAGTGGAGCTGGGGGAGGCGGGCACCCCGAGTGTCTCAGGAAAGGGCTCCTCTCTGCACCCCAGCATCTGCTGACCTCAGCAGGACGCTTTGGGGCTCCCTCCAGGGGACCCCTGGGGGGTAAGTGTGACCACCAGTGCTGCTCCTGCTCCTGCTTACTCTGGCCAACTCCTAGCCATACTTCAAGACCCTGCCATCCCCTCCAGGAAGCCCGCCTAAATAATGAGTGTCCCCCTCGCTCCCTCTGTCCTGCCAGCACCAGCTGCCCTGTACCTGGTGACTGAGAATGAGGCACCCCCAGCACTTCCTGCACCCACTTCCTCTGCATTTTCCCGTGGGAGCACCCCTGATCCCCACCGCCTGAGACTGGACCACACAGGTAGAGCCAGGGTGAGAGCTCAGATCTGGGTCACCTTCCTGTCCCTTGGCCGCAGGTGAACTCAAGGGAAACCGACTTAAGACGTGGTCCGCTTGGCCTCAACACACAACTGCAGAGCCCAGCACAGCCCCAGGAGGAAGCGGACGGCAGTCCCCCTCCTGCCCTCTGCACACGAGGTCAGGACTCACTTCTGGGATGCACTGAGCTGAGGGTGGCAAGTCCCACCCCCTGGGAGTGAGGCTTCCCGGAGGCTCCTCTGTCAACCTCCAGCCGGGGAGGGGGTCCTCGGGGGCTAAGATGGCGTCAGGTCACCCAGCGCCGGACACGTGGCCCACCCAAGCCCCGGGGGGGATGTCTGGAGCCCCTGAACCTGCTCAGCCGCAATGCAGACCCCTCCCGCGCCTGGACAGACACGGGCCCTCCCACTGGGAGCCCAGCCTGTCCCTCCGGGAGCCTGATTCAGCACACACACGCCCCCCCCCACACACACAGGGGGTCCTGCCACAGGGCTGCTGGGTGTGCGGTTGGCATCACTGGCAAAGCCACAGCAGCCGACCAGGAAAAGGCCCGGCCCCGGCAGGGCCGTGGTGAGCGCCGCCCCCCACCCCCCGCCAGGTGGTCGGTGAGTAACCAGCCCGTCACCATGAGTCACTCGGCTCCCCAGAGCGGGCGGTCACCATGAGAAGCTGTACCGGAAGACCTGGGGGGCCATCGCAGCCAGCCCCCACATCTGGGAGCGGAGGCCATGACCGGAAGGGCCAGCCTAGGACAGCAGCGCCGCGCCTGGTGCCTGCTGGAGCGCCCATGCCAGCTGACCCCTCACCACAAGCCCTCCCCTGGCCTGCAGCCCCCACCTGCCCTCCTTGAACCCTCACTGACCCCCTCTGGCCCTGGGAGCTCCTGGCCTGACCACGGGGCCAGAGCTCAGCACCCCTTCCAGGCCAGCACACCCGTCCAACCCGATCAGCCGCCGGGCCCAGGCATGCGTCTGGGATTCGCTGTGTGGGGACCACAGCCCAGCACCAGCAGCTGGGAGAGCAGCCCAGATGAAAGGGGCAGGATCAACTGCCCGCCAGGGTCTGCGATCCCAGCAAAGGGATGCCTTCTGGAAAGTTCTCTGGAGCAGAAAAAAAGCCTCCACCCAGGGCCCCTCCTGGCCCTGGCGTCCTCAGATCCCGCGGGCTGGCTCTCCCGGCATTCCTGCAGGACTGAGGGTGGGCTCCCATGGATCCCACCTCTCACAGTCCGCAAGGCACTTCCGCCCCGGGGGCCTGGCCACCGTGGGAACCGAGACGCCAGCGGCAGGGTGTTCTCCTGATCGGCACTTTCACTCGCATTGCCCGCCTGCTCCCACCTGCGGCCCCTCACCCACCTGGCCTCCCCAGTGCCCATCAAGCAAGCCAGGGGAAGGCCCCGAGATAAAGCCGCCTCCCTCCGCACTCCGGGGGCCTGGTCTGTGTTAGTCCCTGCTCTGGGAAAGGTTGTCATCAGCGCTTTCCTCCTCCGGGCGCAGCAGGTTGGGCAGGTCGGGCAGGGGCTGCCAAGGGTGAGGTGGGACTTTGTCCAGCCCCTGCCACCCACCCTGGAGCCCAGCAGGGGCACAGGAGCGGGTGGGCAAGCCCTGCTCTCGGGAGCACTCCTGGCAGCCCCGCTGAGGTGCACAGCCGGGAGCGAGCCTCTGCGGGTGCAGACGGCGCTCCTGCAGGCCAGTGTGGGAGGCTAACCCTGAAGGAAAACCTGGGGTCCCCAGAGACACATCCTGAGCGTCTCCCCCTCCTGGCACACCCCGGGCCCCTGCCTGTGAGCATCCAGGCCAGGGAATCTGATTGCAAAAAGGATTTCTCCAGCGCTGCAGCTGCCCATCCTCGCAGCGAGCTCAACAGGGAGATGCCGGGACAGGGGGCGGCTTCCCACCTCCGAGGCCCCGAGGCCACGTCCTCCTGGCAGATCCTGCGCCCGGGACCCTCCGGACCCACCAAGGTCTTAGCCTCCTTCCCCAGCGGCCCCCCGCCCGCCCCGGGGCGGCCGGCTCCCCCGCCCTCCCCACAGGCGATGCCTCCTCGGCAGCCGGGGCTGCCCGCCGGGCCTGGAGCGCTCTCTGCTCCCGGACCTTGTAATTATGTCCCACAGCCCGGGAAACCGCGGGCCTCGCAGCATCTGGCTGCGGTTGCGAACTTTTGTTTCAAGATGCGCGACTATTTATAGAAGGAAAACTGGTAGGATAGCAATTTCCTAGGAGCTGGAGGAGAAATTGGCTGCGTCTTTATTAAAAGGGGGTGGGGGCACGGCGATTTATTAGGGCTGCGGCCGCGCGGGGGGAGGGGTGGCGCAGGGAGCGGGAAGGCAGCGGCTGCCCCCTCCGGCCGCGTTAGGCGACCCCGGACGTGGCCCGCGTGTTAAGGAGGGGGAGGGGGAGGGGAGAGGGGAGATGGGAGGGAAGGAGAGCTGGCGCTGAGGTTTAATCAGTAGCATCCAGCTTCAATTCCCCCAAACGGCGGTCCCATAAATCAAACTTCTTTTTAAATCGGAGGCCAGAGCATATGCGTCCCATTAGGGATCGGGCGAAGCCACCGCTGCGTGGACGCGCCCCCTCGGCTCGCTGGGCCGGCCCGGGCCCTGCCCCGAGCTTCCCGGAACCTGGTGGGCACTGCCCTACCCGACACACGCGCGCGCCCACGCTCTGCGCGCTCCCTCGGCCCGGACACCTGGGCGCACCGCCGCCGCCCGCGCGCACTGCGCGCCCTCCTCGCCCCCAGGTATGGAGTCACCCAGGGCACGGATCAAGCGCATGAAGTCGCAGCGCCTTAGGGGTCCAGCCTGGGAGCGGTCTGGTGGGGGCGCAGCGCGCACGAGGGTGCCGTAGTGCGAGCTGGGGAGCGGGTGGGTGCGTGCGGCTCTTCAAAATGTAGCAGGGTCCGGCGTGCCGCGTGGATTAACGTGCGGAGGGGTGCCCGCGATGGTCCGGGACCCGGCTGAGAGGCACAGGGAATCTCCGCGCCGCGCTCTCTGACCCTCGAGCTGGGTGCGCACAGCCAGGTCTACGCGGGCAGTCGGGTCGCTCTCGGGTCACCCTTTCTCTGACCCCAAAGCTAGGATTTGTCACCGCCGCGGCCGTCTCCCAGGTGCTCCATCTCGGCGGCGTAGGCCGACGAGGCGAGCCTAAGTTTCCCCCGGCTTCTGCGCGCGCCGTGCGCCCCGCCCAGGGGCCTCGTAGCCGCGTTCCCTGCCCGCCCCGCTCCAGCGCCGGAGGCCTGGGAACCCCACCCGCCCACCCGCGCGCCGCCCGCGGCACTCACAGGTAGCTGCCGCTGGACAGGAGGAGAAAGATCTGCGGGCAATAGACGGAGAGGAGCGCGCTGCGTGGCGACAGCAGGAGCATGGTGGGCCGGGGCGCCCGGCCGGGCTGCACAGGCCCCGCAGGCAGGGCGCCTGGGTCAGCTGAGGCCGGGGTCCCCGCGGCCCTCCCGGACGCAGGGCAGCGGCGCCCGGAGCTAGGGGCCGGGACTCGCTGGCCCGGGCCCAGGGGTCGCCCGTGCCCCGCCGCCAGGGCCGCGCATCGCGCCGGGTCTGGGGCGGCGGCGGGCGCTGGGGCTGGAGTGCGGCGCGGGGACCGGGCCGGGGGCAGCGCGCCCGCCTCGGCGCCCGTCTGGCCCTCCGTCCGTCTGTCGGTGCGGACCGGCTCTGTAGCTCGCTGGGCTCACGTCTCCAAGTCTCCCGAGGCGCGCAGCTGCCATTGGACGGGCCGCCTCTACATCCGCCTCCTCCGCGGGCGGGTTTTTTTAAAGGGGAGGCTGACCCGAGCGTGCGGCGGGAGCCGCCCCCAGGGCTTGCCGGCGAGCTGTCTTGGCCCCGACACACTCACCCCACCTTCCTGAGCCACGCGGCTCTCCCCTGCCTCTGGGAGGGCGCACCTGGGGGTGGACGCTGCGAGGAACTCACAGGGCGACGTGTGCTCCTCTTGGGGCTGTGCTGGACAACGTGCGCTCGTGTGTGCCTGCGTGTGCATGCATGTGCGTGCATGTGCCTGCGGGAGTGTGGGCGGGCTGAGGGCGCAGGTGTGTGTGCACAGATGGGCTGTGTGTGCTGCGTCCCCGCCTGCGCGCGCCCCTGGGGTGCTGCGCTGACTGTGGGTCGCACGCCCTCCCTGCCATAGCCGCCCAGGCCGCGCGGGCCGCTGCAGTAGCTGAGCGCCTCTGCCCGCTCGGCCGGCCGCTGCACCTCTTGGGGCGCAGCGGGCAAGCCCCGCTCCTCCTCTCCTGCCAAGGCGCGGATCCCGGCTTCCCTGGCAGCTGCTGGTCCTTCAAGGAGCAGCCCCCTCTTTGGGTAAGTCTGATTTTTCAGCCCCCAAACACACACGTAGGTCCCCCCCATTGCGCGTGGGAATGGGCCTCGCGCACAGGCAGAGCAGGCAGGGCCAGAGGCAGCTCTGTACCCGCTGGCTGGGTTTCCCGGATCCTCACCTGGTGTGGAGACCCATCTCCAGCACCCGGGAGCGAGGCCCAGCCCGCCGCCTCCACCTTCAGCTCCCAGGGCCCCCGGTTCTCAGGTGCCTCTGCCGTATGGGGACAGGGCTGGGCCTGCAGCCTCCACACCCCAGTCCCAGTGGGTCCAGCCTCTCCCTCCTGCGCTGGCCTCCTCCAGGGCTGGAGTGTGAAAGCCAAAGAGGACCTGAGTGAAGAGTTACAGCTACCAACTCCAGGGTGCATCTGTTCTTGGGGGACTGTGAGGACTGGCAGGGGAGCCCCCCGAATGCACGAGGGGCACTATGGGTCTTCAGAAGCAGGCGTGGGCACAGGCGGATGCCTCAACACACGCGGTCTCTGGTTGGAATTTTGGTGACCCTAAAACCCCAGCTCTCAGATCTGCCGCAGGGGCAGTGACTCCCTGGGCATTAACGGCCAGCAGGGCTCACGGGGCTACAGCCCCTCCCCCAGGACTAATGCCCCACCCCACCCCAGCCCCCCGCCCATGAGGGAGGGGCTACCATCTCCCTTCCATTCTTCTCAGAAAAGAGAGGCTAAGAAATGAAGAGCCACAGGCCAGGAGCCACAGGGGACTGGCCTAGGCGGTTGTCCACCAGGCTCCCAGGTTGTTCAAGCCCTCAGGCCACATCTGGGGCCAGCTGCCCCTCCTGCCCATCTGGTGCACGGAAGCAGCTTGCGGAGAAAGCAGGGCCCTTCTCTGCACGCCGGGGGCAGCTCAGCCGTTGGCGCTGGTCTAGGACAGCCAGAGCTGCAGCCCTGCTGCCGAGGGACCCGGAGCTCAGAGAGGCCCTGGAACCAGGCTGGCGTGGACAGCACAGCTATGCTGGTGTGGAGGGGGCCAGGGCAGGGGCTGCTCCCCGCCAGCTCTGGTTGGGAAACAGATACCGGGAGTAAGCCAGCCCCAGTCCCAGCCCCAGCCCCAGGGCCAGCCGCGTCAGGGTGTGGCCGGGGCCATGGCTCCAGCCCGGTTTTCTGATGCTCGCAGCACCTGATCCTATGGTTGGAGGGCAGGGGAGGCTTGGTGCTGAGGCCCAGGCAGCATTAAGGGCTGTCCATCAGTTTGGGGAGCCAGGGAGTCAGCCGCAGGGGCTGCAGAGTCGGGAAGGGAGCTGGCTGCCCGCCCCACCCCCACCCCCAGCGGGCTCCCTGCGGGCACCCCTCACCTTCCTAAACAAACACCCGGGGACACAGCCTGCCGCAGACCTACAATAAACGGAGCCACGGGCACCGCAGCCCCGCCCTCCCAGACCTGCTGGGCCCAGGCGAGCATGGGGGCTTCCAGCCTGGAGGCTGAGACCTCGGTCCGGACCCGCAGGCGCTGGGCCTCCTGACGGACAGAGGGTGTGCAGGTCCTGTTCCACCTCTCCGCCCCGGGAGCCGTGGCTCTCGCATGCAGGACCCGCCCCTCCTGCGACTCGGTTCCCCGGCCTTGCCCAGGGCGCGGATCCCCGCAGGTGCGAGGGGCGCGGGTTCCGCGCGGGGCGGTGGGCTCCCCGCAGCTCCTCCAGGTCACAGCGCCCCTCCACCCCCACTTAGAGCGAAGCCGAGACAGAATCTGTGTAAAGGAGATCGCGGCTCAACAGGTAAGGACTCGGCTGGGTTCAGGAATGTGGAAATACGACTCGGAGCAGCTACCGCAGCGAGCAGCGAGCGCGGCCCGCCGGGCGCCCGCCGGCCGCGCGAGGGGGAGCGCCGCGCGAGGGGGCCGGCCCAGGGCCCCGGGCGGGCGAGGCGGCCGGGGCGGCCCCGCGGCCCATCCCGAGCCAGCCGGACGGGTTGTCAAGGTAATTTCAACACGTCGGGGTGATGGATAGAGACGAAGGGCCGCGGCGGGTGCGCGCCCTGCGCCGGCCCGGCCTCCCGGGCTGCCCGACGCCCCCCGCCCGCCGCCCCGGCGCGCCCTCCAGGCCGTGAGTGCTCGGCCCGGGCTCGGCGCCCAGCGCAGCCCGGGGGAGGGAAGGCGCGTCCCACCCCCGGGGCCTGAGCCCAAACAGGTGAAAGTACGCGCCGGGCACGCTCGCCGCTACCCGCGCGCCCCGCTCTCCCTCCCGCCCTGGCCTCGGCGCCCCCTTGAGAGCGCCCCCCGACTCAGGGGACTTGGCTACCTCTCCGCAGCTTAGGGCGCGGGACCGACACCCAGGCCGGCTCCGGAGCCCCGAGAGAGCCGCCCTGCCCCCCGCTCGGGTCCCCGCATCCCCGCGGAGACCCCCTGGAGGCAGCCGCCCCCGCCGGGCGGAATACTCACCCGAGCTTCACGTAGAGGACGCCAAAGCAGAGAAACACGTAGAAAATCCACTTGCGAAAGTTTCTGTGCATGATCCAGAGAGGGGGGCTGCGCCATAGACTGCGGCGGCCGGAGGGGACGCGCAGGCCGGGCGGGGATCGGGCAGAGGCGGACCGTGCTCAGCCGGCGCTGCGGCTTGGGCGGCCGGCGACGCGCGGGCACTCGGCACGCGCTGCCACCATGGTGAGCCCGGGGCGCCGCAGCGTGCGCCCGGCGAAGTGACCTGGGCCGGGGGCCGCGACCTCGGGTCCCGGCTGAGCTACCGCGGGTCCGTGTGAACTGGGGCCGGGGCCCGGGGCCCGGGCGCGGCCGGAGGGCTGGCGGGCGCTGCCTCCACGGGGGCGCAGCTGCCTAAGGCCGTGCGCGCCTCGCCGAGCGCCGCGGCGGCCAATGTGTCGGCACTTGTCGGCCTCCCCAGGTGACTCGCGGCCCCGGCAAGCCAGGCGCGAGCGAGCGAGCGCGCCCAGGTAGGAGGATCCGCCTCCCGCCCGCCCTCCTCGCTCGCCGCGCGCTCTCTCTCTCCCTCGCTCCCGCGCTCTCCCCTCCCCTTCCTCCTCCCTCCCCAGTGACACACAAACGCATCTGCCCCCGGCCCTCCTCCCCGGCCCGCTCTATTCCAATCTCCCTCTGTGGACTGGACAGGGGTGGGGTGCGGTAGACAGGGCTGGGGCGGGGTGGGGGGAAGCAGGCTGGGATCCGAAGGGACACCTGCGCGCTGCTCCGCGTCTGCAGCGGTAGGGGCACGGCAGGGGGCCTGGGAACAAGGCGCACACGTTGAGTGGTCGGGCTTCCAGTTCTGGCTGCGGAGGGAGAGCTGCCGGCCCCTCGCCGTTCTCAGCGTGCTTCCCCTCCCCCCAGAAGGGATCACACGGGGTCCCCAGGATCGCTCCTTCCCTGCAGACCAGCACGGGGACACCCGCAGCTCCGATGCCAGGGGCGCTGACCCAGCGAGGGGACCAGGGAGGGGACGCGCCGGGCCAGAGGATTCCCTGGCTTTGTTTTGGGGGTGGCTCCTGGCTCCAGGGATCCCCTGTGCTGTCCTCCGCAGAGTCGGAGGTAGGGTTTGTCGTCAGCCAGCAGAGCCCGAAGCCAGACTGTGCCCCGCGTCACCTGGAGCTGCTCAGGCCTGCTTCAGCTCCGGCCAGTGGGCGCCACAAGGACCCTGCCCCGCCAGGCCTGGTCCCTCCCCAGACGCAGGTGCGCGGCAGAGCCCGGCTCCCTTCCTGCTCTTGGACGTTCGCGTGGCCGCAGCGGTGCCGCTGAGGGAGCGGACGGAGCCGGGGGCGCTCAGTCCTCGAGGGCGGAGGGAGCAGAGGCAGGCGCAGGCAGGAGCCTGCGGGAGGACTCGGGTCCCACCTGGTCAAGCCCGTGCCACAGGAGCTCAGAGCCCACCCCCGGCCCCCGCCGTCCTGCGCGACCCCTGCCCCCGACCCCCTCTCAATCCCTTCCAATCCTCGGAGCTTTGGCTGCGAGGCGGGCGCGGGCGTTCGTGGGCGGTCCACCGGAGCCGGCAGGTGCAGCTGCGCCCAGCGAGTCTCCCGGGGACGTCCCCAGAAAGAGGGGGCGCTGGGGGTCGCGGGCAGGGACCCTGAGGCACAGAATGGAGTGAAGAGGTGCAGCAGCGCCTCGGAGCCCCGGGCATCGCCCCCGCCCCGGACGCGGAGGCGCGGAGCGTGGCCGAACCCTCGCGGCCCGGGCGGATGCTGCCCCCCGGCGGCCACTCGGCAGACGCTGGGACGGGAGCGCTCCCGCCCAGGCCCGCACGGTCCCGAGGCTGCGGCCGCCGGGAGCCACTGGGAACCATGGGCCTCCTCCCCTTGGCGAACCTCGGCTCCCGCCCCCGCCCCCGAACCCACCCATCCCCGGGCTGGCGGGGCGGAAAGAGGCCGGTGGGCGGGACCCCCAGGCTCGTGCTCTGTGCCTCAGTTTCTCTGGGGGAGCAAGAGGCAGAGGGCGCCAGGAGAAGCTTGGGGACCGAGGCGCGGCGTCGTGCTGCCCCCTCCCGGCCCGGGGAGGCTGCGTCGGGGACTGACTTGGGTCCAGCCGCGGTGCGGCACCGCAGAAGGAGCTCCGGGAAGCCAGGCCTGACTTGTTTCCGAGGTTGGAGCTGTTTCCACACTCACGCGTACACACACCCACTCACACGCATGCACACATCCACGCGCAGTCACACATGCATGACCTACATACACTCATGCATCACACACCCGTGCACACTCCATGCATGCATGCACACACATGCACACACATGTACACACCCACCCATGCACACACATCCATGCGTGCACGCGCGCACACCCATGCACAAACGTGTACACAACTATGAACACCCATGGACACACATGTACACACCCGTGCACACAGCCATTCAACACATCTACACACACGTGTACACACACATGCACACTGGCACCAGAGTGGGCCTCCCACCCCCAGCTTGCCCTCCGAGGCCTCAGGCCTGAGTGGCCCCTGCCCCTACCCACATCGTGGTCATCTTGGAAGGTGGCGGCCAGTGCCTGGCTCCAAGGGTCCTGTGGGGTCTGGGGGTGGTGGAGTGGGAGGAAGCGGAGCGCTCGGGCTCCCGCCCGCGTGGTCCCCCAGCGAGGCTGAGCTCTAGAGTTGGACACCCTGGGGCCCCTGCTGGGTCTTAGGTGACCTTGGGTTCAGGGGGCTCAGCTCTTACCTCTTGCCCATGGGACCCCAGGCAGAGCTCTCACCACACTGGGGGTGACAGCAGCAGCAGTGGCACGTGCCCCCCAGAGACCAGTGCCCACCCCACACCCAAAGGCACTGACTCAGTGCAGAGTCTGTGGCGAGTCCTGAGCCTATAGGCTTGTGCTGGGCAGAGCTTAGGTGTGGGCCCAACAGGACCAGCCAAGTGTCCGACCCCATGGTGGGACAGGCTTCCCGGACCCCTGGCGGGTGATGGGAGCTGAGCGCAAGGTTGTTGTAAGCCATAGGACCTCTAATTGCGAGGGGGCAGGGCTCTTTCCTAAGCCTCTGTCCGGCTCCCGTGTGAGTGGAGGACAGAGCCCAGCAGGGCAGCGGAAGCCCCCTGCGCCACTCACCCTGACCTGCGGGCCACCTGGAGCTTCTCCCTCTTCTCTGGGCAACAGCAACTCAGGACTCTGTTCTCAAGTCTGCCCTCTCTGAATATGGAGGGCTTCCTGGAGGAGATGACCTGTTAGAAGCTGGGGTCTGCACAAGCATGGCTCCGTTGGGGACGAACAAGGCTGCTCTGTGTGGCTGGAGTGGAGGCAGAGGATCTTGGGATCCACCCAGGGATCCCTCCATGGGCACAATGGGATGAAGTTTCCGGCTTGGGCAGCCCACGTGTCTATGGCACCACATTGGCCTGGGCCGTAGGGTACTCCAAGCTGGAAACCCCAAAGCCAGTGTTCTGTCTGACTGACCTCCATGTCCCCAAGGTCAAGAGCAGAGCAGAGGGAGAGTCTGCTGAGAGTAAAAGATGGATGGATGGACGGATGGATGTGTATGGATGGATGGATGGATGGAGGGATGGAGGGAGGGATGGATGGAGGTGTGTGTGGGTGGATGGATGGATGGATGGAGGTGTGTGTGGGTGGATGGATGGATGGAGGTGTGTGTGGGTGGATGGAAGTGTGTGTGTGTGTGGGTGGATGGATGGATGGAGGTGTGTGTGGGTGGATGGATGGATGGAGGTGTGGGTGGATGGATGGATGGATGGATGGAGGTGTGTGTGTGTGGGTGGATGGATGGATGGATGGATGGAGGTGTGTGTGTGGGTGGATGGATGGATGGAGGTGTGTGTGTGTGGGTGGATGGATGGATGGATGGATGGAGGTGTGTGTGTGGGTGGATGGATGGATGGAGGTGTGTGTGTGTGGGTGGATGGATGGATGGATGGATGGAGGTGTGTGTGGGTGGATGGATGGATGGATGGATGGAGGTGTGTGTGTGGATGGATGGATGGATGGATGGAGGTGTGTGTGGGTGGATGGATGGATGGATGGAGGTGTGTGTGTGTGGGTGGATGGATGGATGGATGGATGGAGGTGTGTGTGGGTGGATGGATGGATGGATGGATGGAGGTGTGTGTGTGGATGGATGGATGGATGGATGGAGGTGTGTGTGTGGGTGGATGGATGGATGGAGGTGTGTGTGTGTGGGTGGATGGATGGATGGATGGAGGTGTGTGTGGGTGGATGGATGGATGGATGGATGGAGGTGTGTGTGTGGATGGATGGATGGATGGAGGTGTGTGTGGGTGGATGGATGGATGGATGGAGGTGTGTGTGTGTGGGTGGATGGATGGATGGATGGATGGATGGAGGTGTGTGTGGGTGGATGGATGGATGGATGGATGGATGGAGGTGTGTGTGTGGATGGATGGATGGATGGATGGAGGTGTGTGTGGGTGGATGGATGGATGGATGGATGGAGGTGTGTGTGGGTGGATGGATGGATGGATGGATGGAGGTGTGTGTGTGGGTGGATGGATGGATGGATGGAGGTGTGTGTGGGTGGATGGATGGATGGATGGATGGAGGTGTGTGGGGGTGGATGGATGGATGGAGGTGTGTGTGGGTGGATGGAGGTGTGTGTGTGTGTGGGTGGATGGATGGATGGAGGTGTGTGTGTGGGTGGATGGATGGATGGAGGTGTGTGTGTGTGGGTGGATGGATGGATGGAGGTGTGTGTGGGTGGATGGATGGATGGAGGTGTGTGTGTGTGGATGGATGGATGGATGGATGGAGGTGTGTGTGGGTGGATGGATGAATGGAGGTGTGTGTGGGTGGATGGAGGTGTGTGTGCATGGATGGATGGAGGTGTGTGTGCATGGATGGATGGAGGTGTGTGTGGGTGGATGGAGGTGTGTGGGTGGATGGATGGATGGAGGGATGATGGGTGGATGGAGGTGTGTGTGGGTGGATGGATGGATGGGTGGATGGAGGTGTGGGTGGATGGATGGATGGATGGAGGTGTGTGTGTGTGGGTGGATGGATGGATGGATGGAGGTGTGTGTGTGTGGATGGATGGATGGATGGATGGAGGTGTGTGTGTGTGGGTGGAGCATGCGTGGATGGATGGATGGATGGGCCTGGAGAGTAGGGTCTGCCCTTGTCCCCCCTTGCCCTGGGCTCGCTTGGCCTTCCCATGGACAGGCACTGCTGGGCACCTCTGATGGTGCAGCCTGGAGTCCGGGGGCAGGCAGGCATGGCCGAGGGGCAGGTGCAGACACAGCTTGCTGGGACCTGAGCCCCTCTCTCGCACAAGCCTGGGTGCAGATGCCCCCGTGTGCCTCCCTCTGCGGCGTCTGTGTCTTCCCTCTGTCCACTGCTGCACCCCACGGCCTCATCCACTGCCCCAAGCTGGACTCGGCCTTGTCCTCATGCCTTCCTGCTCTCTTCCCTCGTCGAATCCGTTTGCAAGGCCTCATCCCAAGATAGACTGCACTCTTGGCCTGCCCTGCCCTGCCACCACTGCCGCCTGCGGCCCTGAGCCCATGCTCCCCCAAGTGGCCCCCACTCCTTCCTTGGCCCATTGCCCTGCCTCCTCCAGTTGGGGGGGTCGCTGGCGAGCACACCCCAGATCGGGCCACTTCCACTTGCACAGTTCACGGCTTCCCGATGTTCTCACCTCTGTCTGGCCCTCGGAGCTGATGTGTACATGATGAGCTCACGCACACAAGCCCCCATCTCTCCTCCCGGTCCTCCAGGTTGTCCTCCTGTCACTTGAAAGCATCAAGGCAGTTCCTGCCCCAGGACATTTGCACATGCTCCTCCCCCTAGCAAAGGGCTCCTGCCCTGGTTCTTGTGGCCCTCACTTAACTGTCCCAAATTCCTCCTCCCCAGATATGCTCCCTGTTCCCTGGTGACACCGAGGACAACGTGGCATTGCTTGTTTCCTGTCTCCTCTCAGCACACTCCAAGGGATCGGTGTCTGCTTTGGTCACTGCTGTACCCCAACGCCTCAGTGAAGCGGCTGGAGGCATCGCGCACCCAAGGTTCCAGGGAGCAGCTGAGACAACACAGACGGGGCCACAGCTGAGCCCTGCTGCCTTTCCCCGTCTTCCTGTGGCTCGTGACTGGAGTGATGGACAGGCACTTCCGGAACCCCAACTCCTCCTGCCCAGGTTACCCTGGGCGTCCACTGGCCCCTCAAATGAGGCTCGCACAGCCTTGCTAAGCTCATTGTGCAGATGGGTAAACCGAGGCAGGTGGATGCACTTGGCTGAAGCCACACAGCTGGTGGAACTGGAGCCGACCCAGGCCCTCCGGGTCTGGAGCCTGAGCTCAGCCTCGTGGGAGGTGGGCCCCGTGCAGGCATCCACGCCCTGCTGCGGGAGCAGGGAGCCCACAGGCCCGTGGTGGCGGGGAGCAGGCGCCGAGTGTGGCCCCGAGGAATGTGCAGGCGGGTGAGGGGTGGGCACCAGGGACCAAACCCGAGATGGCCCCAGGCCTGTGTGTGTGAGATGTCAGGGCTCAGGGTCCCTATGACAAAGAAATAATTTAGGGCGCCAGTAGTCAGCCCTGAGCTGCATGGAGGGGGCAGAGGAGTGAGGGAGCCCAGAGGGCAGGTACGGGGACCTGCGAGAGTCCATTACAGCCAGTGCTGACGGGGCGCAGGGCAGGGGCAGTGAGGGGAACCGGGGACCCCAGGCTGTCCTGCATGTCAGCCCCCACAGCGGGCATCCAGGAGAGGGCGCTGGCAGGACGAACCCCTTCCTAGACCCGAACCAAGGTGAGCAGTTTATGGAAAAGTCCCCTCTGGGTGCAGGGGCTGAGGGGTGTAGGAGGTGTAGGAGGTGAGGGGTAGGTGTGGGAGGTGAGGGGTAGGTGTGGGAGGTGAGGAGTCAGGTGTAGGAGGTGAGCGGTCAGGTGTGGGAGGTTAGGTGTGGGAGGTGAGGGGTCAGATGTAGGAGATGAGGTATAGGAGGTGAGGGGTAGGTGTGGGAGGTGAGGGGTCAGGTGCAGGAGGTCAGGTGCAGGAGGTGAGGGGTCAGGTGCAGGAGGTGAGGGGTCAGGTGTAGGAGGTGAGGGGTCAGGTGCAGGAGGTGAGGGGTAGGTGTGGGAGGTGAGGGGTCAAGTGTAGGAGATGAGGTATAGGAGGTGAGGAGTCAGGTGCAGGAGGTGAAGGGCCAAGTGTAGGAGCTGAGGAGTCAGGTGTAGGAGGTGAGGGGTCAGGTGTGGGAGGTGAGGAGTCAGGTGCAGGAGGTGAAGGGCCAAGTGTAGGAGGTGAGGTGTAGGAGGTGAGGGGTCAGGTGTAGGAGGTGAAGGGCCAAGTGTAGGAGGTGAGCGGTCAGGTGTAGGAGGTGAAGGGCCAAGTGTAGGAGGTGAGCGGTCAGGTGTGGGAGGTGAGGTGCAGGAGGTGAGGAGTCAGGTGTAGGAGGTGAGGAGTCTGGTATAGGAGATGAGGTATAGAAGGTGAGGAGTCAGGTGCAGGAGGTGAAGGGCCAAGTGTAGGAGCTGAGGAGTCAGGTGTAGGAGCTGAGGAGTCAGGTGTGGGAGGTGAGGAGTCAGGTGCAGGAGGTGAAGGGCCAAGTGTAGGAGGTGAGCGGTCAGGTGTGGGAGGTGAGGTGCAGGAGGTGAGGAGTCAGGTGTAGGAGGTGAGGTGTAGGAGGTAAGGGGTCAGGTGTGGGAGGTGAGGTGCAGGAGGTGAGGAGTCAGGTGTAGGAGGTGAGGTGTAGGAGGTGAGGAGTAAGGTGTAGGAGGTGAGGTGTAGGAGGTGAGGGGTCAGGTGTGGGAGGTGAGGTGTAGGAGGTGAGGAGTCAAGTGTAGGAGATGAGGTGTAGGAGGTAAGGGGTCAGGTGTGGGAGGTGAGGTGTAGGAGGTGAGGAGTCAAGTGTAGGAGATGAGGTGTAGGAGGTGAGGAGTCAGGTGTAGGAGGTGAGGTGTAGGAGGTGAGGAGTCAGGTGTGGGAGGTGAGGTGCAGGAGGTAAGGGGTCAGGTGTGGGAGGTGAGGTGTAGGAGGTGAGGAGTCAGGTGTGGGAGGTGAGGTGTAGGAGGTAAGGGGTCAGGTGTGGGAGGTGAGGTGTAGGAGGTGAGGAGTCAGGTGTGGGAGGTGAGGTGCAGGAGGTAAGGGGTCAGGTGTGGGAGGTGAGGTGTAGGAGGTGAGGAGTCAGGTGTAGGAGGTGAGGTGTAGGAGGTAAGGGGTCAGGTGTGGGAGGTGAGGTGTAGGAGGTGAGGAGTCAAGTGTAGGAGATGAGGTGTAGGAGGTGAGGAGTAAGGTGTAGGCAGTGAGGGGTCAGATGTGGGAGGTGAGGTGTAGGAGGTGAGGTGTAGGAGGTGAGGGGTCAGGTGTGGGAGGTGAGGTGCAGGAGGTGAGGAGTCAGGTGTGGGAGGTGAGGTGTAGGAGGTGAGGAGTAAGGTGTAGGCAGTGAGGGGTCAGATGTGGGAGGTGAGGTGTAGGAGGTGAGGTGTAGGAGGTGAGGTGTCAGGTACAGGAGCTCAGGTGAGCAGGTGCAGGAGCTCAGGTACCACTGCAGCGTTTGGAGCTGCACGTGGCCAGGGTTCCCCCCCCAACAGGGCCTCTTGTAGTGTGCAGAGGGAGCAGGTGCCGCAAGGCTTCCTGGGAGTGTGCAGAGGGCGCAGGTGCCGCAAGGCTTCCTGGGAGTGTGCAGAGGGCGCAGGTGCCACAAGGCTTCCTGGGAGTGTGCAGAGGGCAGGTGTCACAAGGCTTCCTGGGAGTGTGCAGAGGGCGCAGGTGCCACAAGGCTTCCTGGGAGTGTGAGAGAGAGCAGGTGTCACAAGGCTTCCTGGGAGTGTGCAGAGGGCAGGTGTCACAAGGCTTCCTGGGAGTGTGCAGAGGGCGCAGGTGTCACAAGGCTTCCTGGGAGTGTGCAGAGGGCAGGTGTCACAAGGCTTCCTGGGAGTGTGCAGAGGGCAGGTGTCACAAGGCTTCCTGGGAGTGTGCAGAGGGCGCAGGTGCCGCAAGGCTTCCTGGGAGTGTGCAGAGGGAGCAGGTGCCGCAAGGCTTCCTGGGAGTGTGCAGAGGGCAGGTGCCGCAAGGCTTCCTGGGAGTGTGAGAGGGAGCAGGTGTCACAAGGCTTCCTGGGAGTGTGCAGAGGGCGCAGGTGTCACAAGGCTTCCTGGGAGTGTGCAGAGGGCGCAGGTGCCGCAAGGCTTCCTGGGAGTGTGCAGAGGGAGCAGGTGCCGCAAGGCTTCCTGGGAGTGTGCAGAGGGCGCAGGTGCCGCAAGGCTTCCTGGGAGTGTGCAGAGGGCGCAGGTGCCGCAAGGCTTCCTGGGAGTGTGCAGAGGGCAGGTGTCACAAGGCTTCCTGGGAGTGTGCAGAGGGCGCAGGTGCCACAAGGCTTCCTGGGAGTGTGAGAGAGAGCAGGTGTCACAAGGCTTCCTGGGAGTGTGCAGAGGGCAGGTGTCACAAGGCTTCCTGGGAGTGTGCAGAGGGCGCAGGTGTCACAAGGCTTCCTGGGAGTGTGCAGAGGGCAGGTGTCACAAGGCTTCCTGGGAGTGTGCAGAGGGCAGGTGTCACAAGGCTTCCTGGGAGTGTGCAGAGGGCGCAGGTGCCGCAAGGCTTCCTGGGAGTGTGCAGAGGGAGCAGGTGCCGCAAGGCTTCCTGGGAGTGTGCAGAGGGCAGGTGCCGCAAGGCTTCCTGGGAGTGTGCAGAGGGCAGGTGCCGCAAGGCTTCCTGGGAGTGTGAGAGGGAGCAGGTGTCACAAGGCTTCCTGGGAGTGTGCAGAGGGCGCAGGTGTCACAAGGCTTCCTGGGAGTGTGCAGAGGGCGCAGGTGCCGCAAGGCTTCCTGGGAGTGTGCAGAGGGCGCAGGTGTCGCAAGGCTTCCTGGGAGTGTGCAGAGGGCAGGTGCCGCAAGGCTTCCTGGGAGTGTGAGAGAGCAGGTGTCACAAGGCTTCCTGGGAGTGTGCAGAGGGCGCAGGTGCCGGGGCGTGGGGCTGCGTGGCCTCAGCGTCTGCCTCTCGGGTAACCCTGACTGGGGCCCTGTGAGTGCTTGCCCAGCGGTGCCTGCCTCGGTCAAGGTACCACGTCCTGGGGGGGCGCTCCCTGTCCTCTTGGGCTCCCACAGGACCAGGTCTGCTCCACCCAGTCTGCTCCCAGGACTCAGGACCCTGGCTGGGCCAGCTTTGCTAGTAGACAGCGCCCCCAACACGCTGCTGAATGTGTGCAGGGTGGGGCCTGGAGTCCTTTACTTCTGGCTCCTTGCATAGGGTGCATAGGGTAACTTGACCCTGACCCCTATCCGTCCGCCCGCGGGGATGGCTACTGGTGGAGGCTGCTGGCTACGGGGGCAGTCCCAGCTCCTCGGCACAGGGCACTTTGCGCCCCCGTCAGTTCCTGTTCCGGCCAGCCGGCTGCTGGCCCCGCATCCCATCAAAGCGGACCTGTTCCTACCTCTGGCCCTCCCTCGTGTGATCCCCTCAGTCCCTCATGCTGTGCCCTGCCATACCAGTTCTGGCTGGGGCTGGCTGTGTAGCAGCAAAGCTCACAGCGGCAGTGCTCAAACAAGACAAATGTGCGTTTGTCCTCACAAGAGCAGCCCCGAATCGGCCGACGAGAGCTGGTGGGGACCACAGCTGCCGTCCGGGACCCAGGCTCCCGGCAGCCCCTCGTGCCGCCTTTCTGAGCACCTGGCCCTGTGCCCCAAATGGCTGCAAGAGTCCTGGCATCACACCTGTCTTCCGGGCTGCAGGAAGGTGGAAAGGCCAGAGCAGGACGGCCTCGCTCTGTTCCTGGACGCCCCCTGAGGCTCCAGCTTCCCTCTCCTGGGCAGAAGCTGGTCGCACAGCCACATGCAGAGCCAGCCTGGTGGGAGAGTGACCCCTCCACTGTGCAGCCGGGCGCCCGGCTCTGGGTGTTCCCGCCACACCTGCAGGCCGCCCCCTGTGGCCGTCTCGGATCCACACCCAGCCTGGTGTTTCACCGCGCCCTCTCCCGGGGCCATCTGGGCCCAGGCTGCAGGGGTGCGGAGGCTGGTGTGGTTCCTCCCCGCCCCTCCCCCACCGCGACACCTGCCCCAGGCTGAGGCAGGCAAGGGACAGGTGCACCTCCTACCATGCATGCCCTCTCATCCCAGCTGCCACTGCAACCCCACGCAGCCCCGTGCCTTTTCCGGGTCCCCGAGCCACCCGTGTTCCTTAGAAAGCAGGACTGGGTGGCCGTCTTCCCCGCCTCTGTGAGGGACTGGCCTGACCGCGGGTGTAGCTTACCTGTCACGACATCTCCGCTTCTGCCAGGTTCCCATGCGGGTTCAGAGTCTGGGGCACCAGGAGCTGCGGCGCCAGAGCGGACGCCTGGGGATCTGCGTCCTTGTCCAGTACTGTTCAGGACTGGTGGACAGCAGTCACTCCGCTGCTCTGGGCCTCCTGCCTGGAGGGTGAAAGGGCCGGGGCTCAGGGTAGGGTGGGGACTGCCAGGTGCGCCCCTCAGTGCGCTGAGCCTGGTCGCCAGGCCTGGGGCTCCTCCAGCAGAGGACCCTTGCACTGCCTGGCTCTGCCCACCAGGGGGCAGCAGACCCCCCCCCAGTCTCCGGTTCCCAGTGTAGCCACACAGCCTTCCCCGCCTGCACCCATCCGCCTTGCCCAGCTCCGGGCAGGTGGGCACACAGGCAGGGAGTCCTCGTCTCCCCCTGAGAGTGCACACAGCCCACCAGGAGGCGGCATCCAGGGAGGGTGTCAGGGGAGGCTTAGGCCCCCACCCAGATATTGTCCATGGGGCTGTGGGTGATGGTTCAGCCCACGAGTGCAGGTCCCCGGGGACACAGGCGAATGGCTCCTGCTCCTCCCCAGGGCACCTCCTCCGAGGCCGCCAGGTGGGGGACACAGGTGTGCACGTGGTGATGGGGGACACAGGTGTGCACGTGGTGATGGGGGACACAGGTGTGCACATGGGGGGGACAGATGTGCACGTGGGGGGGCACACAGGTGTACACGTGGTGATGGGGGACACAGGTGTGCATGTGGTGGGGGAACACAGATGTGCACATGGGGGGACACAGGTGTGCATGTGGGGGAGCACTGGTGTGCATGTGGTGGTGGGACAGGTGTGCATGTGGGGGGACACAGGTGTGCATGTGGTGGGGCACAGGTGTACATGTGGTTGGGGGAGACAGGTGTACATGTGGTGGGGCACACAGGTGTGCATGTGGTGGAGGCACAGGTGTGCATGTGGGGGGACACAGGTGTGCACGTGGTGATGGGGCACACAGGTGTGCATGTGGTGGGGGCACAGGTGTGCACATGGGGGGGGACACAGGTGTGCACGTGGTGATGGGGCACACAGGTGTGCATGTGGTGGGGACACAGGTGTGCACGTGGTGATGGGGGACACAGGTGTGCACATGGGGGGACACAGGTGTGCACGTGGTGATGGGGGACACAGGTGTGCACATGGGGGACACAGGTGTGCACGTGGTGATGGGGGACACAGGTGTGCACATGGGGGGACACAGGTGTGCACATGGGGGACACAGGTGTGCACGTGGTGATGGGGGACACAGGTGTGCACATGGGGGGACACAGGTGTGCACGTGGTGATGGGGGACACAGGCGTGCACATGGGGGGGACACAGGTGTGCACGTGGTGATGGGGACACAGGTGTGCACGTGGGGGGGACACAGGTGTGCACATGGGGGGACACAGGTGTGCACGTGGTGATGGGGGACACAGGTGTGCACATGGGGGGGACTCAGGTGTGCACGTGGTGATGGGGGACACAGGTGTGCACATGGGGGGACACAGGTGTGCACGTGGTGATGGGGACACAGGTGTGCACGTGGTGATGGGGGACACAGGTGTGCACATGGGGGGACACAGGTGTGCACATGGGGGGGACACAGGTGTGCACGTGGTGATGGGGGACACAGGTGTGCACATGGGGGGGACACAGGTGTGCACGTGGTGATGGGGACACAGGTGTGCACGTGGGGGGGACACAGGTGTGCACATGGGGGGACACAGGTGTGCACGTGGTGATGGGGGACACAGGTGTGCACGTGGGGGGACACAGGTGTGCACGTGGTGATGGGGGACACAGGTGTGCACATGGGAGAGACAGATGTGCACGTGGGGGGGCACACAGGTGTACACGTGGTGGGGCACAGGTGTGCACGTGGTGTGGGGCACAGGTGTGCATGTGGTGGGGGAACACAGATGTGCACATGGGGGGACACAGGTGTGCATGTGGGGGAGCACTGGTGTGCATGTGGTGGTGGGAGACAGGTGTGCATGTGGGGGCACACAGGTGTGCATGTGGTGGGGGGCACAGGTGTGCATGTGGTGGGGCATAGGCGTACACATTGGGGGGACACAGGTGTGCACGTGGGGGAGCACTGGTGTGCATGTGGTGGTGGGAGACAGGTGTGCACATGGGGGGGACACAGGTGTGCATGTGGTGGGGCACACAGGTGTGCATGTGATGGGGCACAGGTGTACATGTGGTTGGGGGAGACAGGTGTACATGTGGTGGGGCACACAGGTGTGCATGTGGTGGGGGCACAGGTGTGCATGTGATGGGGCACAGGTGTACACATTGGGGGACACAGGTGTGCATGTGGTTGGGGGACACAGGTGTGCACATGGGGGGGACACAGGTGTGCACGTGGTGGGGAGGCAGCGACTGCCCAAGCTCTGACTCCCTTTTCAGGGGTGGGAGCAGGTGGCACTCGGGCAGCAGCCCAGCCTGCACCTCCGCCCAGGTGGGCACCAGGGCCCCTGCCGAGGGGCTAGGTGGACCTCACGGATGACACGCGCTGTGGAGCAGGCCGGGCCCCGGGGAACGCAGCTCCTGCCCCACCCCGAGGAGCCGCAGCTGCAGAACCCCCCCGCTCTCCGATTGCACTGCTCCCTCGTGCGCCCCCTTCCTGGTCGGCCCACGTGGCGCCTCTGCTGTCCGTCCCTGCCGCGAAGCACCCGGGCCCAACGGTACAGACAAGAGGCCCCCAGCCAGCTCTGGGAGGCCCGACGTGGCTTTCCCAACCAGCCCGCCGGTCAGAGCCGGCACCCAGAGCGCGCCCAGTGGCCCAGGGGTCCCCTTCCCCATGCCATCCCCAAGTCAAGTGTCCACCAGTTCACCTGTGACTCTGGGGTTTGGCATCCTGCACGAGTCCAGGAATGGAACCACAGCACCCGCCATCCCGGCACGCCCACCAGGGGCCCTTGGGATGGGCTGGGGCTGGGGCCTCTGGCACCCTCTTCTCGGAAAACAGACAACCTGGGACAGACTGAGGGGTGGCGAGCCCGTCTCTCCTGGCGGCTGCGCAAAGCAGAGTGGGGCTTCTCACTCGGCCAGGCAGATCCCAGCACATGCCCCGGGGACTGAACCACGTCGGACCATTTTTTTAAAAAAAACTTATTTATTTGAAAGTCGAAGTGACAGAGAGAGAGGGAGAGACCCAGAGAGAGATTCCTCCATCTGCTGGTTCACTTCCCAAATGGCTCTAACAGCCAGGGCTGGGTCAGGCCACAGCCAGGAGCCAGGAGCTCCATCCGGGTCTCCCACGTGGATGCAGGGCTTGGGCCGTCTTCCGCTGCTTTCCCAGTGCATCAGCAGGGAGCTGGATCAGGAGAGCTACCGGGACGTAAACCTGTGCTCCAGTATGGGACGCAGGTGTTGCAGGTGGCGGCTTTACCCACTGCCCCCCAGTGCCAGCCCCTGGCACAACCTCCATGAGCCGAGAAATGGGTACAGATTTTAGGAAGCGCCGAGGCTTGGGCCACACCCTGGGACTCGTGGCACAAGCCAGGCCCGTGGGTGTGGAGGAGGCTGGGATGGTGGCCACACTGAGGAGCTGCAGTGCCGCCCCAGCTGAGTGTGGCGGAG
The DNA here is from genome assembly GCF_051225735.1 of Oryctolagus cuniculus. NCBI lineage: Eukaryota > Metazoa > Chordata > Mammalia > Lagomorpha > Leporidae > Oryctolagus > Oryctolagus cuniculus. The sequence continues at coordinate 120,694,215 of NC_142877.1, forward strand.
CTGCCAGGCTGCCTGGGCCCAGGGCCTCCATCACTGGCGTCGGAGACGCCGGGAGGAAGAAGCGGCAGCACCGGCTGTGTCTGACCCACCGGCTGAGGCCACTGCGGCCCAGCTGCCCAGGGGGAAGCTGCCCCACAGGAGAAATGCCTTGGAAACCCACAAGAGACCAGGGTTGGGCGTAGACCAGCCGAGGCTGTTCAGGAAGGGCTTCTTGGAAGAGTGAGCCAGGCAGAAAGTCCCAGAAGCACTCCTCACGGAGGGCAGCCCCGAGGGGAAGGACGAGCCTGCTGGGTGGGTCACCTCCTCCCAGAGGACTCAGGCTTCTGATCCGTGCAATGGGTTGGGAGTGCCTGCCCTGTCCACCTGGGGCTCCCGGAGCACAGCCCCCACCAGCCCCTGCTGCCCCAGGCCGCCCCAGAGACCCCCAGGCTCTCCTGCCTGATGTCCAGGATGCTGTCCCCCAACCCACCCACTTCCTCTAGGGAGCCCTCCTGGGTGTCCCAGGTGGCCTTAGACATGCCCTTCCTTGCCTCCACACCCCTCTGTCTTCCAAGCTCAGCCCAGGGCCCACTGCACTGCGGCTGTCTCTGTTCCTTCCAGGAGAAGTCTCAGGGCAGAAGTGGGGCAAGGGCACCAGTCAGAGTGTGCCTGAGCCACACACGGGAGACAGCACGGCTGCATGGCCGGGGACAAGCAGCCAGAGGGCCCCTGTGACAAGTGGTGATGAGGGTGGTGATGGTGATGGTGGTGGTGATGGTGGTGATGGTGATGGTGGTGGTGATGGTG